>NC_089763.1:24030994-24110994 GCF_040412425.1 Macrobrachium rosenbergii | reverse complement strand
AATAGAGAAAGCATTGTAGATAAAAAGCCTATTTTTGAATGCCACACAGTTTTTCCGTCATGTTAAAATATTATTTAAAATGCGTTTTTTACTTTTTACTATTTGTAAAAATGAAGTTGGTAATGAACTCACCTTCGGTTTCAGTGTTTGGTATTACATTTATTGATGTCAGATATTTTTTAAAGTGCATCTTTTTTGTATTTGTAGAAATAAAATTGATAAGAAACTCACCTGCACTGCCAATGTTTGGTATTAAATTAAGCGCCGTTCAATACTGTTTGAGGTGTATTTTTTACCTTTTTTTTAATTTGTAAAAATGAAATTGACAGTAAGCTCACCTACTGTACACTGTCAGTGTTTGGTAATAAATTGAGGGCTGTTGATACAACAAAATGTATCTGTTTATAGAACTAAAATAACTTATATCTCAAGCAATTTTGCTTCAGCGACCATTACTAACAAGGATTCCAGTCTGCAGCAGTTAACGATCTACAGGTTTTTTAATAAAAACTGATATGTATGTCATTTTATATATATATATATATATATATATATATATATATATATATATATATATATATATATATATATATACATATATATATGTTATTTTGTATATATATATATATATATATTTAGTATTTATATATATATATATATATCTTTGTGTATGGATAATACATATATATATATATATATATATATCTGATCTGTATACATACATATATATATATATATATATATATATATATATATATATATATAGAGAGAGAGAGAGAGAGAGAGAGAGAGAGAGAGAGAGAGAGAGAGAGAGAGAGAGAGAGAGAGAGAGAGAGGGGGTGAAACATATACTGAAATATAATTGCAATTACTCTTGAGAGAGAGAGAGAAAAGAGAGAGAGAGAGAGAGAGAGAGAGAGAGAGAGAGAGAGAGAGAGAGCAAAACACTGCCTCGTAGAGTTAACTCGACCCCCAAAGAGATGATGAAACCATCGAGAGATTAATCGTTTTCGACGGATCTGCAAATTCGACAGAGAACAGCGACCCTTCTTCTTTTCACAATTAATTTATCGGGCTTGTTTCGCTTGGCGTTGCGTCCATTTTCGCAACGAGAAAGATAAACATGGCCCAGTCTAGGGCAAGGGATTGACGTTGTTGTCTTCTGTGGTTGGCTAAACCTGAACTGTGGCGCTGCGGAATCTCAGAATCTGGGAAAGACGAATTTCAGTTTAGATTTCTGGAGAACAGTGAGAAAAAGTTGTGGTCAGTCTTTTATAACATTACGGTTTAATGCGTAAACTATTCTTTTTTTAGAGAGAGAGAGAGAGAGAGAGAGAGAGAGAGAGAGAGAGAGAGAGAGAGAGAGTGTCTGGTGGGTGTAAGATAAAATGGTAGTTAAGGAAAAACTAAAAAATTTAGTAACCATCTTTTTTATTATAGAGAGAGAGAGAGAGAGAGAGAGAGAGAGAGAGAGAGAGAGAGAGAGAGAGAGAGAGAGAGAGAGAGAGAGAGAGAGAGAGGGTGGGTGGTGGTCAGTTGAAATGATAATTTAGAAGATAACTCAGAAGTCCAGTAACTATTCTTTATTGTATAGAAGAGAAGTTAAGTATATCTTAGTTTAACCAGACCACTGAGCTGATTAACAGCTCTCCTAGGGCTGGCCCGAAGGATTAGACTTATTTTACGTGGCTAAGAACCAGTTGGTTACCTAGCAACGGGACCTACAGCTTATTGTGGAATCCGAACCACATTATGACGAGAAATGAATTTCTATCACCAGAAATAAATTCCTCTAATTCTTCATTGGCCGGACGGAGACTCGAACGCTGGGCTAACAGCGTGCTAGCCGAGAGCTCTAGCCACCCCTCCAAAGAAGAACTAGAGAGAGAGAGAGAGAGAGAGAGAGAGAGAGAGAGAGAGAGAGAGAGCTTTTCAGATTTTACAGCAGGATCAGAATATGCGTATTATTCGAAAGGGTATATTAACGTAGACATAAATAGCTAAGAGAGAGAGAGAGAGAGAGAGAGAGAGAGAGAGATAGAGAGAGAGAGAGAGAGAGAAGGTGGTCAGGTAAAATGAGAATTCAGAAAAAACTCAAAAGGCCTACTTTAGTTATATGGAGTATCCGTATCGTTTGAATTACCGTTTTATTTGTACCAGTAACTTTCATGTGAATGTAAGTAGCCCAGATAGGAAGACTGAGAACCAATCAATCAGTTGTCAAAACGTAGCCTCCCAAATATCTCCATGACTCCTGGTCCTCACCAAAATTTGGGATATTGCCTGTCCCATTGCCGGTGTGAAGTTGGACCAACTATTATCATTCAAAAGATGAAACCTATTCATATGGAACAAGCCCACCACAGGTGCCACTGACTTGAAATTCAAGCTTCCAAAGATTATTATTATTATTATTATTATTATTATTATTATTATTATTATTATTATTATTATTATTATTCAGAAGATGAAACCTATTCATATGAAACAAGCCCACCACAGGGACCACTGACTTGAAATCCAAGCTTCTAAAGATTATTATTTTTATTATTATTATTACTATTATTATTATTATTATTATTATTATTATTATTATTATTATTATTATTATTATTATTATTATTCAGGAGATGAACCCTATTCATATGGAACAAGCCCACAGGGACCATTGACTTGAAATTCAAGCATCCAAAAGATTATTATTATTATTATTATTATTATTATTATTATTATTATTATTATTATTATTATTATTATTATTATTATTCAGAAGACGAAACCTATTCATATGAAACAAGCCCACCACAGGGGCCACTGGCTGGAAATCCAAGCTTCTAAAGGTTATTATTATTATTATTACTCTGAAGATGAACCCTATTCACAGGGAACAAGCCACAAGGGCCACTGACTTGAAAGTCAAGCTTACAAAGATTATTATTATTATTATTATTATTATTATTATTATTATTATTATTATTATTATTCAGAAGATGAACCCTATTCATATGGCACAAGCCCACCATAGAGACCATTGACTTGATTTTCGAGCTTCTAAGGGAACCTGGGTTTTATTAAAAGGGGTTGTTCATCATGCATCATACATGCATTTCTGTCAGTTACAGGCTTCCCCAAGTAAAAGACCTATTAACCGTCTTTATAACTAAACAAAGCTTTCCTGTACGTGTTTTGTACCTGTTGAACGCGTATATCATTCGTCCTGTACCCGTATCGAATAAATTCGCTTTATTGGCAGTGGCGAATATTCGTTTTTAATTTTTTTTTTT
The DNA here is from genome assembly GCF_040412425.1 of Macrobrachium rosenbergii. Lineage (NCBI taxonomy): Eukaryota > Metazoa > Arthropoda > Malacostraca > Decapoda > Palaemonidae > Macrobrachium > Macrobrachium rosenbergii. The sequence goes on along the minus strand of NC_089763.1, from coordinate 24,107,710 downwards.
TTTTGAGTTTTCTTCATCGATGGTGATTTCATCGTTGACTTCTTGTTTCAGCAAAGTATCAAGTCTGTCCTTTTCTCTCTCTCTCCATCGAAGATTTATGGTGAGAGATTCTGTCTCACCATCCTGGATTTATGGTGAGAGAAAGTCTCTCTCTCAGTATCAAGAATGTGTGGTGAGAGAATCTGTCTCACCATCCTGGGTTTATGGTGAGAGAAAGTCTCTTCCTCACCATCAAGAATGTATGGCGAGAGAATCAGTCTCTCTCACCATCTAGGATGTATTGTGAGAGACTACCTCTCACCATCCAGGATGTATGGTGAGAGAATCTGTCTCTCTCATCATCCAAGTTGTATGGTGAGAGAATCTTTCTCTAACCATCGAGGATGTATGGAGAGAGAATCTGTCTCTCACCATCCAGGATGTATGGTGAGAGACGACCTCGCTCATCATCCAGGATGTACGGTGAGAGACATTTGTTACTTAGCTGACAAAAGGAAGTCAGTGGTAAAATCACCGTTTATACAGAATCTTAAAGATGTATAGTATTCGACACTTTGCTAAAAAGTGGACAAACTGTACCCAGAATTTTCAAAATAAGAACAAATGTTTCTGTCATTTTTCTAAGCTTTAAAATTGTATAAAAGTATACGTAACTCTTCCACCTGCTTTACAAAGATGAGGAACTTCCCCCAAAACAGAACAAACGCACCCGCCACTAGACCTCAGTCCTCAAATCGTCATAGGCATAGGCCTACCACCTTTAGAAGTTTGACGGCCCGTCAAGCAGTATTCCCGCCGGAGCGATATTTAGATTCTGGTTGCCATTCAAGAATTTTTTTTTTATTGTTTTCAACTTTTTCATTGTTTTTTTTTTTCAATTGTTTTTTCCTCGGGGAAGGCTACTGCCGTGATACTGAAAGGCAGAGTAAACTTTGTTTTGGATGAGAAATGAACTCTAGCTTATTCTAGCCCCTCGGGAAGTGCAGTTTTGGAATAGGCCTATGACTCACTGTTTTTTCATTGTTTTCAAATGTGCTCATTTAGAGGTAAGGCTACTGCTGTTACACTAAAAAACAGAAAAACTTTGTTTTAAATGAGAAATGAACGCTAGCTTAATCTATCCCTTGGGAAAGTTCAGTGTTCGAATAGGCCTGTGATTCCCTTTTTTCAGTGTTTTCAATTGTTTTCATTTAGGGTAAAGGCTACTGTTGTGGCACTGAAAAGCAGAAGTTTTGTTTTGAATGAGAAATGAACGCTAGCGTATTCTAGCCCCTCAGGAAAGTTCAGCGTTCGAATAAGCCTATGATTTCCTTGTTTCATTGTATTCAGATGTTTTCATTTAGAGGTAAGGCTACTGCTGTTGTACTAAAAGACAGAAAAGCTTTGTTTTAAATGAGAAATGAACGCTAGCTTATTCTGGCCCCTCGGGAAAGGTCAGTTTTCGATTAGGCCTAAGATTCACATTTTTTTTTAGTGTTTTCAAATGTTTTCATCTACGGGGCAAGGCTAAAGCTGAGCTACTGAAAGGCAGAAAAGCAGTGTTTTAAATGAGAAATAACGCTAGCTTATTCTGGCCCATCGGCGAAAATCAGTTTTCGAATAGCCTAGGTCTATGATTCACAGCGGCTGAAATTGGACTTTTTCATTGAGTGCCTGCTGCTGTTCCCAAGCTGCAGTTTCTTATAAATGAGCTGTCATTTCGAGTATCTGGGGCTCTACAGTGAGTACTTGCAGTTACGGAACTCACAGAATGAGTTTGATTATCCTAATGGTACTAGGCTGCCCTCGCATCCGAGTGGTTGGAGTTCGGGAATGTTGGTGAAGAAAAAAAAGGGTCTTAGAGTTACCTCCTGTCTGGTATCTTTGGTTTGTGCTGTGTTCTCCTGTCTGGTATCTTTGGTTTGTGCTGTGTTCTCCTGTCTGGTATCTTTGGTTTGTGCTGTGTTCTCCTGTCTGGTATCTTTGGTTTGTGCTGTGTTCTCTTGTTTGGTATTTTATGTTCTCCTGTCTGGTATCTTTGGTTTGTGCTGTGTTCTCCTGTCTGTTATCTTTGGTTTGTACTGTGTTCTCCTGTCTGTTATCTTTGGTTTGTGCTGTGTTCTCCTGTCTGTTATCTTTGGTTTGTGCTGTGTTCTCCTGTCTGGTAGCTTTGGTTTGTGCTGTGGTCTCCTGTTTGGTATTTTGGGTTTGTTTTATGTTCTCCTATCTGGTATCTTTGGTTTGTGCTGTGTTCTCCTGTTTGGTATTTTGGGTTTGTTTTATGTTCTCCTATCTGGTATCTTCGGTTTGTGCTGTGTTCTCCTGTCTGGTATCTTCGGTTTGTGCTGTGTTCTCATTTCTGGTATCTTCGGTTTGTGCTGTGTTCTCCTGTCTGGTATCTTTGGTTTGTGCTGTCTGTTCTCCTGTCTGTATTTTGGTTTGTTTTGTGTTTTCCTGTCTGGTATCTTTGGTTTGTGCTGTGTTCTCCTGTCTGGTATCTTCGGTTTGTGCTGTGTTCTCCTGTCTGGTATCTTTGGTTTGTGCTGTGTTCTCCTGTTTGGTATTTTCGGTTTATTTTATGTTTTCCTGTCTGGTATCTTTGGTTTGTGCTGTGTTCTCCTGTTTGGTATTTTCGGTTTGTTTTATGTTTTCCTGTCTGGTATCTTTGGTTTGTGCTGTGTTCTCCTGTTTGTATTTTCTGGTTTGTTTTATGTTTTCCTGTCTGGTGGTCTCTTTGGTTTGTGCTGTGTTCTCCTGTCTGGTATCTTTGTTTTTGTGCTGTGTTCTCCTGTCTGGTTCTCCTGTTTGTATCTTTGGTTTTTGTGCTGTGTTCTCCTGTTTGGTATTTTCTGTGGTTTATTTTATGTTTTTCCTGTCTGGTATCTTTGGTTTGTGCTGTGTTCTCCTGTTTGTCTGTATTTTCGGTTTGTTTTATGTTTTCCTGTCTGGTATCTTTGGTTTGTGCTGTGTTCTCCTGTTTGGTATCTTCGGTTTGTTTTATGTTTTCCTGTCTGGTATCTTTTGGTTTGTGTTTGGTATTTTGGTTTTTATGTTCTCCTGTCTGTCTGGTATCTTCTGGTACCTTTGGTTTGTGGTTTGTGCTTTTGGTTTGTGTGTTCTCCTGTCTGGTATCTTTGGTTTGTGCTGTGTTCTCCTGTTTGGTATTTTCGGTTTGTTTTATGTTTTCCTGTCTGGTATCTTTGGTTTGTGCTGTGTTCTCCTGTTTGGTATTTTCGGTTTGTTTTATGTTTCCTGGTCTGGTATCTTTGGTTTGTGCTGGTTCTCCTGTTTGGTATCTTCGGTTTGTTTTTATGTTTTCCTGTCTGGTATCTTTGTTTTTGGTTTGTGCTGTGTTCTCCTGTTTGGTATTTTCGGTTTGTTTTATGTTTTCCTGTCTGGTATCTTTGGTTTGTGCTGTGTTCTCCTGTTTGGTATTTTCGGTTTGTTTTATGTTCTCCTGTCTGGTATCTTTGGTTTGTGCTGTGTTCTCCTGTTTGGTATTTTCGGTTTGTTTTATGTTCTCCTGTCTGGTATCTTTGGTTTGTGCTGTGTTCTCTGTTATCTGTTTGCTGTGTTCTTTTTGGTTTTGTTTTATGTTTTCCTGTGGTCTACTAGTCTGGTATCTTTGGTTTGTGCTGTGTTCTCCTGTTTGGTATTTTCGGTTTGTTTTATGTTTTCCTGTCTGGTATCTTTGGTTTGTGCTGTGTTCTGGTATCCTGTTTGGTATTTTCTGGTTCCTCCTTTGTTTTATGTTTTCCTGTCTGGTATCTTTGGTTTGTGCTGTGTTCTCTGTCTGGTTTGGTATTTTCGGTTTGTTTTATGTCTTTCTGGTATCTGTCTGTATCTTTGGTTTGTGCTGTGTTCTCCTGTTTGGTTTGTATTTTCTGGTTTGTTTTTTATGTTCTCCTGTCTGGTATCTTTGGTTTGTGCTGTTTTGTTCTCCTGTTGGTCTTGGTATTTTCGGTTTTTGTTTTATCTTTGGTTTGTGTTGCAGTTCTCTGTCTGGTATCTTGGTTTGTGCTGTGTTCTCCTGTCTGGTATCTTGGTGCTGTGTTCTCCTGTCTGGTCTCTTTGGTTTGTGCTGTGTTCTCCTGTCTGGTATCTTTGGTTTGTGCTGTGTTCTCCTGTCTGGTATCTTTGGTTTGTGCTGTGTTCTCCTGTTTGGTCTCTTTGGTTTGTGCTGTGTTCTCCTGTCTGGTATCTTTGGTTTGTGCTGTGTTCTCCTGCCTGGTATCTTGGTGCTTTGTTCTCCTGTCTGGTCTCTTTGGTTTGTGCTGTGTTCTCCTGTCTGGTATCTTTGGTTTGTGCTGTGTCTCTCCTGGTCTGCTGTGTTCTCCTGTCTGTTATCTTTGGTTTGTGCTGTGTTCTCCTGTTTGGTCTCTTTGGTTTGTGCTGTTTGTGCTGTGTCTCTCCTGTCTGGTATCTTGGTTTTTGGTTTGTGTATTTTTGTTTGTGTTCTCCTGTCTGGTATCTTGGTGCTTTGTTCTCCTGTCTGGTATCTTTGGTTTGTGGCTGTGTCCTCCTGTCTCCTGTTTGGTCTCTTTGGTTTGTGCTGTGTTCTCCTGTCTGGTATCTTTGGTTTGTACTGTGTTCTCCTGTCTGGTATCTTTGGTTTGTGCTGTGTTCTGTTTGGTCTGCTGTGTTCTCCTGTTTGGTATCTTGGTTTTGTGCTGTGTCTCCTGTCTGGTATCTTTGGTTTGTACTGTGTTCTCCTGTCTGGTATCTTTTGTTTTTGTGCTGTGTTCACCTGTCTGTATCTTTGGTTTGTGCTGTGTTCTTCTGTCTGGTCTCTGTTTGGTTCTTGGTTTGTGCTGTGTTCTTCTCTCTGTTTGTATCTGTATTTGGTTTGTGCTGTGTTCTCCTGTCTGGTCTGTTGCTGTGTTTGTCTGTATCTTTGGTTTTCTCCTGTCTGTTCTCCTGTCTCTTTGGTTTGTGCTGTGTTCTTCTGTCTGGTATCTTTGGTTTGTGCTGTGTTCTTCTGTCTGGTCTCTTTGGTTTGTGCTGGGTTCTCCTGTCTGGTATCTTTGGTTTGTGCTGTGTTCTCCTGTCTGGTCTGTTTTGTGTGTGCTTTGTTCTCCTGTCTGATATCTTTGGTTTTGCTGCTCTGTCTGTATCTTTGGTTTGTGTTCTCCCTGTCTGGTCTGGTATCTTTGGTTTGCTCCTGCTGTTATCTTTGGTTTTCTTCTGTCTGGTCTCTTTGGTTTGGTGCTGTGTTCTTGCTGGTATCTTCTGTCTGGTATCTTTGGTTTGTGCTGTGTTCTCCTGTCTGGTCTGTTTTGTTTGTGCTTTGTTCTCCTGTTTGGTATCTTTGGTTTGTGCTGTGTTCTCCTGTCTGGTCTGTTTTGTTTGTGCTGTGTTCTCCTGTCTGGTATCATTGGTTTGTCTGTATCTTGGTTTGTCCTCCTGTCTGGTATCTTTGGTTTGTACTGTGTTCTCCTGTCTGGTATCTTTGGTCTCTGGTTTGTGCTGTTCTCCTGTCTGGTATCTTTGGTTTCCTCCCTGTCTGGTATCTTGGTTTTTGGTTTGTGCTGTTTGTCCTCCTGTCTGGTATCTTTGGTTTTTGTGTGTCTGTTATCTGTGTGTCCTCCTGTCTGGTATCTTTTGGTTTGTGCTGTGTCCTCCTGTCCTCCTGTCTGGTATCTTTGGTATCTTTTTGTGCTGTGTCCTCCTTCTGTCTGGTGTCTGGTATCTTCGGTTTGTGCTGTGTCCTCCTGGTCGCGGGTAATCTTTGGTTTGTGCTGTGTCCTCCTGTATCTTTGGTTTGTGTTCTCCTGTCTGGTCATCTTTGGTTTGTCCTCCTGTCTGGTATCTTTGGTTTGTGTCTGGTGTGCTGTGTCTCTCCTGTCTGGTATCTTTGGTTTGTGCTGTGTTCTCCTGTCTGGTATCTTTGGTTTGTGCTGTGTTCTCCTGTCTGGTATCTTGGTTTGTGCTGTGTCCTCCTGTCTGGTATCTTTGGTTTGTGCTAAAATCCCTCCTGTCTGGTATCTTTGGTTTGTGCTGTGTCCTCCTGTCTGGTATCTTTGGTTTGTGCTGTGTTCTCCTGTCTGGTATTTTTGGTTTGTACTGTTTCTGTCTGGTATCTTTGGTTTGTGCTGTTCTCCTGTCTGGTATCTTGGTTTGTACTGTGTTCTCCTGTCTGGTATCTTTGGTTTGTGCTGTGTTCTCCTGTCTGGTATCTTTGGTTTGTACTGTGTTCTCCTGTCTGGTATCTTTGGTTTGTGCTGTGTTCTCCTGTCTGGTATCTTTGGTTTGTACTGTGTTCTCCTGTCTGGTATCTTTGGTTTGTACTGTGTTCTCCTGTCTGGTATCTTTGGTTTGTGCTGTGTCCTCCTGTCTGTATCTTTGGTTTGTGCTGTGTCCTCCTGTCTGGTATCTTTGGTTTTGGTCCCCTGTCTGGTATCTTTGGTTTGTGCTGTGTCCTCCCCTGTCTGGTATCTTTGGTTTGTGCTGTGTTCTCCTGTCTGTATCTTTGGTTTGTGCTGTGTCTCCTGTCTGGCATCTTTGGTTTGTGCTGTGTTCTCCTGCCTGGTATCTTTGGTTTGTGCTGTGTTCTCCTGTCTGGTATCTTTGGTTTGTGCTGTGTCCTCCTGTCTGGTATCTTTGGTTTGTGCTGTGTCCTCCTGTCTGGTATCTTTGGTTTGTACTGTGTTTTCCTGTCTGGTATCTTTGGTTTGTGCTGTGTTCTCCTGTCTGGTATCTTTGGTTTGTGCTGTGTTCTCCTGTCTGGTATCTTTGGTTTGTGCTGTGTTCTCCTGTCTGGTATCTTTGGTTTGAAGCTGTGTCCTCATGTCTGGTATCTTTGGTTTGTGCTGTGTCCTCCTGTCTGGTATCTTTGGTTTGTGCTGTTTTCCTGTCTGTATCTTTGGTTTGTGCTGTGTTCTCCTGTCTGGTATCTTTGGTTTGTGCTGTGTTCTCCTGTCTGTATCTTTTGGTTTTGTACTGTGTTCTCCTGTCTGGTATCTTTGGTTTGTACTGTGTTCTCCTGTCTGGTATCTTTGGTTTGTGCTGTGTTCTCCTGTCTGGTATCTTGGTTTGTGCCAGTCCTCCTGTCTGGTATCTTTGGTTTGTGCTGTGTCCTCCTGTCTGGTATCTTTGGTTTGTACTGTGTTCTCCTGTCTGGTATCTTTGGTTTGTACTGTGTTCTCCTGTCTGGTATCTTTGGTTTGTGCTGTGTCCTCCTGTCTGGTATCTTTGGTTTGTGCTGTGTCCCCTCCTGTCTGTATCTTTGGTTTGTGCTGTGGTCCTCCTGTCTGGTATCTTTGTTTGTACTGTGTTCTCCTGTCTGGTATCTTTTGGTTTGTGCTGTCCTCCCCTGTCTGGTATCTTTGGTTTGTGCTGTGTTCTCCTGTCTGGTATCTGGTTTTGTGCTGTGTCCTCCTGTCTGGTATCTTTGGTTTGTGCTGTGTCCTCCTGTCTGGTATCTTTGGTTTGTACTGTGTTCTCCTGTCTGGTATCTTTGGTTTGTGCTGTGTTTTCCTGTCTGGTATCTTTGGTTTGTGCTGTGTTCTCCTGTCTGGTATCTTTGGTTTGTGCTGTGTTCTCCTGTCTGGTATCTTTGGTTTGTGCTGTGTTCTCCTGTCTGGTATCTTTGGTTTGTGCTGTGTCCTCCTGTCTGGTATCTTTGGTTTGTGCTGTGTCCTCCTGTCTGGTATCTTTGGTTTGTACTGTGTTCTCCTGTCCGGTATCTTTGGTTTGTACTGTGTTCTCCTGTCTGGTATCTTTGGTTTGTGCTGTGTTCTCCTGTTTGGTATTTTCGGTTTGTTTTATGTTGTCCTGTATGGTATCTTTGGTTTGTGCTGTGTTCTCCTGTCTGGTATCTTGGTGCTGTGTTCTCCTGTCTGGTATATTTGGTTTGTGCTGTGTTCTCCTGTCTGGTATCTTGGTGCTGTGTTCTCCTGTCTGGTATATTTGGTTTGTGCTGTGTTCTCCTGTCTGGTATCTTGGTGCTGTGTTCTCCTGTCTGGTATATTTGGTTTGTGCTGTGTTCTCCTGTCTGGTATATTTGGTTTGTGCTGTGTTCTCCTGTCTGGTATCTTGGTGCTGTGTTCTCCTGTCTGGTATATTTGGTTTGTGCTGTGTTCTCCTGTCTGGTATCTTGGTGCTGTGTTCTCCTGTCTGGTATCTTTGGTTTGTGCTGTGTTCTCCTGTCTGGTATCTTTGGTTTGTACTGTGTTCTCCTGTCTGGTATCATCGATAAACCTACTTTTTGAAACCCAGCAGCTTTTGAAGAGAACTTAGTAAAATGTACAGTTAAATATAAAGCTAATATACAATTAAAGCTGTGCTGTATTTATATATTATGATTATATAATTAATATATAATTATATAAATATGTTAATAGATATAATTAATATATAATTGAATATATTTAATATATAATTAGATATAATTAATACATAATTAGATATAATTAATATATAATTAGATATAATATACAATTAAAGCTGTGCTGTGATTGTATATTATTTATGGGGGTTGGCGGCGGGTGGGACAAATATGATATTCTATTCATTTCCAAAACTGTTGTCTTCCAATATACCATTTTCGAAGCCAGACTGCTGTAACGTATCTGTTTAAGTAATCATCGTCTATTAAAATTTAAATAACTAAAGCATGGTACAACTTTTTTTTTACAGCTGAGCCTACAGTGCACCGCGTGAGGTACACTGACGGCGCTTATCATCCATGTAGGAGGCTATTTTGGGGTGGGGAATTGTGAATCCCAGAGTCAGTCAAGTATTTATTTTTACGATCATTATTCCGAATGTCTCGATATTTTTGCTGACTGTATTTAGTCATTATTTGATATTAAATATTTTGACGAAAATTAGGCATATAGTCTATATATCTATATATATGTACGTGTGTGTGCGCGCGTGTGTATCTATATATTTAAATGGATATAGCCTATTTATAAATAAATATATGTATATATATATATATATATATATATATATATGTATATATATATATATATATATATATATATATATATATATATATATATTGTATATATATATATATATATATATATATATATATATATATATATATATATATATATATATATATATATATATATATATATATATATATATTTATATATATGTATATGCATGCATGTATGTAGCCTATGTATGTATCTATGTATTTGCTTATCCTTTCGAACGTGGACATTCGTGAAGAGCAGATATTTTATAAATCCTCAGATCTTTCATTAAACCAACGAAAGCGTTATTCATTTCGTGTTCCTCTTTGGGCGTCGCAAGAGCACCAAGCCTTTAATTTACTGCTGAGAACCGAAAGTCAGCTAATTAAACTGGAATCGCGTGTTTATGCCTCAAATTAGACTGATTTATGCTGAGGTGGATGACTGTGTGTGTGTGTTTGTGTGTGTGTGTGGAAGGGTTTGTGTGTGTATGTGTGAGTTCGTGTGTGTGTGCATGGGTTAGTTTGTGAGTGTGTCTGTGTGTGGAAGAGTGAGTGTGTGTGTGAGTGTGTGTGTATGTGTTTTGTGTATGTATGTGTGAGTGAGTGCGTGCGTGTGTATGTGTATGTATGTATGTGTGTGTGTGTGTGTAAGGCTCTCAGCTAATCGCGTTTACAAGAGGCATTTTGATACGAAAAATGTAATGAAATTTTTTTCCTCACTACTCGAGAAATGAAACAGAAGAATAATGCCTTTTTTATTTTTTTACTTTAAAAAGCGAAGTTTTTGTCACTTTTTAAAATGAAGAGGGGAAAATATATTGATTCTGCTTTGGTAATCACGAAAAAAAATGTGAAACGAACAATGGAATACGGTCTTTCAGAGAAATGCAGAGATACGTGCAAAGACTTCAGTGTCTGTTTGTGCCTATATCTGCAAAACTGTGTTTCAGACACGCCTAAAGAAACAAGCTGTGTTTCAGACGCGCCTAAAGAAACACCAGTCTTTGTTGTTCCTCTGTGCGTGTCTGTAACATAGCTAACACTGTCTTTCAGAAATACACGGAACAACGCTAATCTTTTGTTTTTCCTTACTCGAGAACTGAAGCGCAAGAATACGAAAGCATTTTATTTTTCAAGCAGCAAAGTGCGAGCCACTTTCTAAGACGGTGAGTGGAATATAAGATTCTTTTTCAGTAACTATCGTGAAATGGATTTTATTGTCGCATGATTTGGCGAGAGATATTTGCATTCGCTTTTATTTTTCGTTCGAAAAATGTCAAAGGGAAGAGCCAGTGTTACACTAACGGGAAAATGTAAGACAACTGTTATTTGAAGAGAGAAGTGCCAGGCTGTTGTTTTTTTTTTTAATGTAAGAAAAACAACAGCGTTTTGTGGTTGAGTCGAGCGAACAACATCTGTTATTTTTGGATCGAAGAACTGAAGTCAGCAGGGAGTTTTTGTGTGGATGTAGAAAAATTTGCAATTTTTGATGCAGATTCGAGTGCAAAAGCGAATTCAAGATACATTTCTGATTTTTTTTTTTTTGTATTCTGGGAGTGAAATTTCAAGGTTAGATTTTTCCACAGAGGCAAAGTGACAACAAAATATATTTGATACGTAGGATGAAATAAAAGTTAACTAAATCTTTCATGTTGCGCAAATAGGAAGTTTTTGATGCTGCGAGATGAGAGTAAAAGCGAATTGAACATACATTTCAGATTTCAGTTTTCTGTCAAAGAAAACTATTGTGTCGGCTTTGTCTGCCCGTCCGCACTTTATTCTGTCCGCACTTTATTCTGTCCGCGCTTTTTTCTGTCCACACTTTTTCTGTCCGCCCTCAGATCTTAAAAACTCCTGAGGCTAGAGGGCTGCAAATTGAATATGTTGATCATCCACCCTCCAGTCATCAAACATACCAAATTGCAGCCCTCTAGCCTTCGTAGTTTTATTTTATTTAAGGTTGATTTAAGCCATAATCGTTCTTCTGGCAACGATATAGGATAGGCCACCACCGGGCCGTGGTTAAAATTTCGTGGGCCGCGGCTCATACAGCATTACACCGAGACCCAAAAGATAGATCTATTTTCGGTGGCCTTGATTATACGCTGTAGCGGATGTACAGGAAACTCGATTACGCCGAAGAAACGTCCGGGCAATTTTTACTTGTTTTATTCTAGGAGTGAAATTTCAAGATTAGATTTTTGCACGGAGGCAAAATAGCAACAAATTATTTTTGGTATGTAGAATGAAGGAAAGATTAAGTTACCCAAATCTTTCATATATTGCTGAAGTGAGGAGTTTTTGATACAGAGATTTGAGTGTAAAGCCAATTCAAGAAATGTTTTTATTTTTTTTTATTCTGGGAGTGAAATTTCAAGATTAGATTTTTGCACGGAGGCGAAATAGGACAAAATATATTTAATAAGCAGAATGAAAGAAAGGCAAAGTTACCTTAATCTTCCATATTGCGGATATATGCATTTTCTGATATGGCGAGATTGAACATACATTCAGATTTTTTTTTTTATTCTGGGAGTGAAATTTCAAGATTAAATTTTTGTATGGAGGCAAAATAACAACAAATTATTTTTGATACGTAGAAATGAGGGTTTTTGATACAGAGATCTGAGTGTAAAAGCCAATTCAAGGTATGTTTTTAATTTTTTATTCTGGGAGTTAAATATCAAGATTAGATTTTTGCACGGAGGCGAAATAGACCAACAACAAAAATGTTTTTATACATAGACTGAAAAAATCAAGTTTCTGAAATCTTCCCATGTAACAGGAAATGGCGAATGTATTTGATTCGAAGACCAAAAATGTGAGAGCCAATTTTTTTCGTAGAAGAAACTCGCTGGAGTCAGTTTCGAAGCAGAGAAAAGGAACGCTGGAACCATATTTGAAAAGGTTATTTTGAAAAGGTACGTGAAGGAGAACCGAACAATTTCTTTCCAGGACGCGAAGTCGAGTGTAGCTTTCATTTAAATTTTTTTTTTGATACGAAAATTTCAACATAAATCAAGGCTTAAATTTTAATAGCTAATTTTTAATTTTTTTGTTTTTTGTTTTTTGTAAAAGAAAACTAATGTTCTGGTTTTGTCTGTCCTTCCGCACTTTTTTCTGTCCGCACTTTTTCTGTCCGCCCTCAGATCTTAAAAACTTCTGAGGCCAGAGGGCTGCTAATTGGTATGTTGATCGTACACCCTCCAATCATCAAACATACCAAATTCCAGCCCTCTAGCCTCGGTAGTTTTTATTTTATTTATGGTTAAAGTTAGCCATAATCGTGCTTCTGGCAACGATATTGGATAGGCCACCACCGGGCCTTGGTTAAAGTTTCATGGGACGCGGCTCATACAGCATTATATCTAGACCACCAAAAGATAGATCTATTTTCGATGGCCTTGATTATACGCTGCACAGAAAACTCGATTCCGCCGAAGAAACTTCGGCGCATATTTAACTTGTTTTTATTAGGTAAACTAGACTCTAATGATACTTCTCGATACGAAATGTAAAGTATATCCTTTTTGCTTTTTCTTAATGTCCCGTAGGGCAGTAGTGCCGTAAGTGCACCTCATGCGGTGTACTGTAAGCATTACCTTAGGTTCTTTGCAGCGTCCCTTCGACCCCTAGCTGCAACCCCTTTCATTCCTTTTACTGTACCTCCGTTCATGTTCTCTTACTTCCACCTTACTTTCCTTAACCCTCTCCTAACAATTGATTCATAGTGCAGCTGCGAGGTTTTCCTCCTGTTACACCTTTCAAACCTTTTTACCGTAAATTTCCGCTTCAGCGCTGAATGACCTCATAGGTCCCAGCGCTTGCCCTCTGGCCTAAATTCTGTATTCTGTTCTGTTCGTATTACGAAAACTGGAATCACAATGATATAGGCCTACGAATTTTTATTTTGTCGGCAAGCGCTTGTGTTTTTAGTTTTCTGTAAAGGAAAACTGTTGAGATGACTATAAGTCTGTCCGTCCGCACTTATTCTGTCCGCCCTCAGATTTAAAAACTACTGAGGCTAGAGGGCTGCAAATTGGTATGTTGATCATCCACCCTCCAATCATCAAACATACCGAATTGCAGCTCTCTAGCCTCAGTAGTTTTTTTTATTTTATTAAAGGTTAAAGTTAGCCATGGTTGTGCGTCTGGCACCGCAACTACACAGGCCACCACGGTAGTGGCTGAGACTTTCATACAGCGTTATACGCTGTACAGAAAACTCGATTGCGCCGAAGAAACTCCGGCTCGTATTTTGTTATTGCTTAATGCGAAGCATAAAGTTCAGTAGCCAATCTTTACAGTTATTTTATTATTAAGAAAACTGGGTTCAGAGTTTGCTAATCTGTTTCCCTGTGATAATACGGTACAATTTTGCGTAAGGAGGGAAACTTATATTTCTAAGAGAAAAGTTTATTTGAAATGTAGCAGAAATCAGATATTTGAATATGATGTCACTGGACAATGGAATAGCTAACCGTGTTACCAGTATGAACTTCTTAAGCAGATTCAGAAAGCATGATTTTAAATAAAGGATGAAAGAGAATTATTACAAAATTTACCAGAAATTTGACTGTTAGCAATACGAGAATCACTACTAAAAATTAGTTCAAGAATTAGCCGTTTTCAGAGTAATTATTTATGAATTTCTGACAAATACAAAAATTATAACAGTAATCCCTTAGGGTGGGGGTAGTGGTAGTGCCGTCAGTGCACCTTACTTGGTGCACTGTAGGCATTAATTAAGGTTCTTTTCAGCGTCCCTTCGCCCCCTAGCTGCAACCCCTTTCATTCCTTTGACTGTGCCTCCGTTTATATTTACAGTTACATTAAAGTTTATGTAGTCATTTTTATTTACCTTTACATTAAGTGAATAAAAGTCCGGGAATAGCATTTCAACACTCGCAAGAAATACTGGGTTGCTTTTCATAGAAGCGAAATGTTTAAAAAATAATGACGAAGTTCGTCAGAAAAATTCTTTGCTGTTTCATGGAAATGAAGAACATTTGAATTATGTCAATTGGATTTTTTTTATCATACTTAAAATGGTTTTATTCAAAAGCCCTTTTATAAGAAGATAAAAAACCAGCACTGCTCCATCTAAATGCATCGAGATAAACATATGAAAAATATCTAGTAAAACGAAAATATGCTCTATTTTCCAACCTGCATTTCAGTCGAATGAGATAGACATGGAAAGTACATAGCTATTTAAATAAAAAAAAAAAAATTTCTTTTCTAAAATTTCCTGCAGACGCGATCTCGGTATTAAGAGTTTTATCTTTTGTATTTTATTCCACGGTTTCAAACATTGTGCTCTTCAACAAAAAAAAAAGTTTTTAAAGGCTTAGTTTGACATCGACCCGCTTTCTCTACAGTGTCAGTCTTTCAGTATCTTGTTGGATGTGAGCTGGTGTCAGGGGTGTCTTAGGGGTGTATCCGGACTTTAGGCAGACTTGTCGTAAACATGTCGGTAACTTAATCCACAATTATTGTAAACGTGTCGAATATAATTAGCCTAATTGACTTGCTGGTGTAGTTATTCATATATATATATATATATATATATATATATATATATATATATATATATATATATATATATATATATATATATATATGTGTGTGTGTGTGTGTGTGTGTGTGTGTGTGTGTGTGTGTATATATATATTACATATAAAATTATATTATATATATAATTATATATATATATATGCATATATATATATATATATATATATATATATATATATATATATATATATATATATATATATATATATAATTATATATGTATATATCTATACATAATATCTGTATATAATGTATAGGCTATATGTATATTTTTTTATATATATATATAATATATATATATATATATATATATATATATATATATATATATATATATATATATATAGTGTGTGTGTATGTGCGTGTGTGTACCTGTTAAGTCTTTGCTGAGCTGACCCCTTCAAAAGACCAATATCTTTATTTCGTAGAGAATAATCATTTGCTTATATCAAGAGTCTAAAAAATAACGCTCAATACGTGGTTTCAGTGGATGCATAGCTACTCCCTCTTTTGATAAAGTATCCCACTTGTAACTAACCTCACAACTCCCGTAGGGGGGGTAGTACTGTCAGTGCACCTCACGTGGTGCACTGTAGGCATTACTTAAGGGTCTTTGCAGCGTCCCTTCCTCAGACCCCTATCTGCAACCTCTTTCATTCCTTTCTACTTTACCTCCGTTCATATTCCTTCTCTTCCATCTAACTTTCCACCCTCTCTAACAGTTGTTTCAAAGTGCAACTGCGAAGTTTTCCTCCCGTTACAGCATTCAGAACCTCTTACTGTCAATTTCCCTTTTCGACGCTGAATGACCTCATAGGTCCCAGTGCGTGGCCTTTGGCCTAAATATTTTATTCTATATTCTACTAACCTCACCACGAAAACCACTTTTGATGGCATTAAACCACCGATAACGACAAAGTCATTATCTACTCCCATTTAAATACGCCAAAAAAAAAAAATCTTAACTTTAGAATTATGTAGATATCAGCCTATCTTACCCACTAGGAAGACAGGTAAAAAATGCGCCGAATATCGAGTTTTCTGTACAGCGTATAATGCTGCATGAGCCGCGGCCCATGAAAATTTCAGCCACGGCCTGGTGTTGGCTTGTGTTTTCGGCACCTATAGCGGTGCCAGACGCACGATCATGGCTAGCTCTAACCTTAAATAAAATAAAAACTACTGAGGCTAGAGGGCTGCAATTTGGTATGTTTGATGATTGGAGGGTGGATGATCAACATACCAAGTTGCAGCCCTCTAGCCTCAGTAGTTTTTAAGATCTGAGGGCGGACAGAAAAAGTGCGGACGGACAGACTAAAAGCCATCTCGATAGTTTTCTCTTACAGAAAACTGCAAAAGAACATTCCTTCCTCCTCCGAAATTCCAAGCGTGACCTTCCGAGAGGTATGTTACAGACCTTGCTTCCTGACCTTTGTTTTTTCCCATTCCTCACGCGCGCGCGCGCTAAGCAGCCTCGTAGCTCGTTGTAAAACTCCACCACCAGCCAGCCAGCCACTAGCCACTAGCCACCAGCCACCTTATAGCCAGGAAGACATATATTTCTATATCCACTCGTATGGACTATATATCTCAATCGTAGATCTCTGGCTCTCTCGGCGCAGAAGCAGAAGCAGCCTCTCGGGTCGTTTGTCATTGGACTTAGTGCTCGCTTTGCTGATGATTGCGTCTTTCTTCGACCCCCGCCGTTTCCTTTTCGTTTTTGGGGAGGAGGAGGAAGAGGGGGAGGGGAAGAAAAAGGAAGAGACCGAAGAAGAAGAAGAATAATTCGATGAGGAGGAGGAAATTGAGAAATTGTAGGAGGAGGATGAGGAGGGAGGGATAATGGCTTAGTTAGAAGGAGGGAAGGAGGAAGAGGAGGAGGATGGCTTAGTTAAGAAGAAGAAGAGGAGGAGGAGGAGAAGAAAAAGAGGAGGAGATGGAGGAGGAGGAGGAGGAAGAGGAGGGAAAAGGAAAAGAAGAAAAGAGGGGGAGGATGGCTCAGTTAAGAAGAAGAAGAAGAAGAAGAAGAAGAAGAAGAGGAGGAATAGGAGAAGGAGGAGGCGGCAACAATAATGGCTTAGTTAAGAAGAGGAGGAAGAGCAAGTAGATGAAAAAGAAGAAGAGGAATAGGAGTAGGAGGAGGAAAGAATAATGGCTAATTTAAGAAGAGGGGGAGGAAGAAGAAGAAGAAGAAAAATAAGAAGAGGAATAGGAGGAGGAAAGAATAATGGCTTAGTTAAGAAGAGGATGAGGAAGAAGAAGAAGAAGAAGAAGAAAAAGAAGAAGAGGAATAGGAGGAGGAGGAGGAGGAAAGAATAATGGCTTAGTTAAGAAGAAGAAGAAGAAGAAGAATAGAGTAAGAGGAGGAGGAGGAAAGAATAACGGCCTAGTTAAGAGAAGGAGGAAGAAGAGGAAGAAGAAAAAGAGGAAGAGGAACAGGAGGAGGAGGAGGAGGAAAGAATAATGGCTTAGTTAAGAAGAGGAGGAAGAAGAAGAAAAAGAAAAAGAAGAGGAATAGGTGGAAAAGGAGGAGGAAAGAATAATGGCTTAGTTGAGAAGAGGAGGAGGAAGAAGAAGAAAAATATGAATAGGAGGAGGAGGAGGAGGAGGAGGAGGAGGAGGCGGTCTTCTCCCCCTTGATTCATGCAGTCCCTACGGCAATCGCCAGGTCTCCATGATTATTTGAGGAATCACTGGATTAAACATCAGACAGCTGGCTGTGAGTTAGTCGCGTTGGGCGAGCGTCCGCCGACAGAGTCGGTGTTTTTTATCGGTCGTTTCGTCGGGATATCGAATTAATTTGTGAAGAGTTCATTCAGAGTCCGACCACTAGCATAACTTAAATTATATTATTATTATTATTATTATTATTATTATTATTATTATTATTATTATTATTATTCAGAAGATGAAGGACCCTTTTCATGTGGAGCAAGCCCACCACAGGGGCCACTGACATGAAATTCAGGCTTCCAAAGATTATTATTATTATTATTATTATTATTATTATTATTATTATTATTATTATTATTATTATTATTATTATTCAGAAGATGAAGAACCATATTCATGTGGAACAAGCTCACCACAGGGGCCACTGACTTGAAATTCAAGCTTCCAGAGAATATTATTATTATTATTATTATTATTATTATTATTATTATTATTATTATTATTATTATTATTATTATTATTATTCAGAAGATATAGAACCCTATTCATGTGGAACAAGCCCACCACAGGGGCCACTGACTTGAAATTCAAGCTTCCAAGGGATATTATGTTGTTCATTTATATTTAATTTATCTGTTTATCTATTTATTTATTAATTTGTTAATTTACGTTTCTTTTCTAATAACTGATATTTCTTTCTTTTTGTGTTTCCTATTATCTTCTGTTACATCTTTCAAGTGAACACCATAATATTCTTTGGAACTTTGAATTTCAAGTCAATGGTGGCCCCTTTGGTGGGCTTGTTCCACATGAATAGAGTGTTTCACCTTCTGGATAAGATTTTCCTGAACAGTTCCTGAACAGGCCACTTGCCCTGTTCAAGAACCAAGAGGATACCATTGTGTATATATAGGTATATATATATATAGAAATATATATATATATATATATATATATATATATATATATATATATATATATATATATATATATATGTATATATATATATATATATATATATATACTATATATATATATATATATATATATATATATATATACCAAGATACTGTAGATATCATCAGAACATAGTCTTACTATATATCGCACCATCATAGAGAAAAACTCTCTCTCTCTCTCTCTCTCTCTCTCTCTCTCTCTCTCTCTCTCTCTCTCTCTCTCTCTCTCTCTCCATGGATGATGCATTATTTAATAAGTAGGTGGCTCGTCGTGATAAATAACGAGTTATATTCAATTAACAAGGGAAGTTATTCATCTTATCTGAACCCCGGATTTATTAACGAGGAAATGAGAGAGAGAGAGAGAGGAGAGAGAGAGAGAGAGAGAGAGAGAGAGAGATAATAGATGATTAATGGTGCTCGCTTGGTTTAAATGAAAATTACCTTATGAAGACCCTCCCGAATATTATGATATAGTTTGGTATTTTAATTGACCACTGACCGCACACCGCTCTCTCTCTCTCTCTCTCTCTCTCTCTCTCTCTCTCTGTAATTCAGCTATTGCGCCTAGCATTAGTCTAACAAGCAGGTACAAAATGCACTATTTAGGCTGTGAGGGCCATACAAGATTTTCAAGGTCTTTGTTCCTGAACAGTTCATTTGCCGGTTCAAGAACCAAGAATAGTGTAATGGTTCCTGAACAGTTCATTTGTCTGGGTCAAGAAACAAGATTAGTGTAATTGTTCCTGAACAGTTCAATTGCCCGGTTCAAGAACCAAGATTAGTGTATACTTGTTCCTGAACAGTTCATTTGCCTGGGTCAAGAATCAAGATTTTTGTAATTGTTCCTGAGTGGTTCATTTGCCCGGTTCAAGAACCAAGCATAGAATTATTGTTCCTAAACAATTCATTTGCCCGGTTCAAGAACCAAGGAGTGTGTGATTGTTCCTGAACAGTTCATTTGCCCCGTTCAAGAACCAAAAATAGTATAATTGTTCATGAACAGTTCATTTACTCAGTTCAAGAACCAAAAATAATGTAATTGTTCCTGAACAGTTCATTTGCCAGGTTCAAGAACCAAGAATAGTGTAATCGCTCCTGAACAGTTCATTTGCCAAGTTCAAGAATCAAGAATAGTGTAGTGTAATTGTTCCTGAACAGTTCATTTGCCTGTTTCAAGAACCAAGGATTGTGTAATTGTTCCTGAACAGTTCATTTGCCCGTTTCAAAAACCAAGGATTGTGTAATTGTTCCTGAACAGTTCATTTGCCCTGTTCAAGACCCAAGAGTAATATCAATTCGTCACTAAGGCACAGAGACGAAAACAAACAGAGAGCTTCATTTAGTCGGCTGTGCCAGTTTTGGGGCCATTACCTTGCTAATAAAAATTGACTCTTTCACAGCAGCTAGACAATCGTCTTGCCTATTGCAATCCATTTTTAAACTAAGGATTTGCAGCCGTCAAATCGTACCATTAAGTCGTTCAAACTCTTGGAATTCTGGCTAGAGTCCATTTCAGCCTTGAACAATCCTGAATTTTGCGTCGACAGTCCTTTCGGGTACAGGATTCTCCCGAAGCTCACGTTTTGCTGCCTTATAGTCTGCGCATAATGGCTTATAAATTAAAACGCTACAGATTTATGCATTAGGTAATTTACAAAACGATCAGTGTTTTACAGTAAAATCGATAGAGAGTTTATTCTGTTGTTAAGTAAAATTTCGAATAGATTAAAACACTACCGATTTGTGCCTCAGACAGTTTACAAAATGATCAGTGTTGTACAATAAAATCAATAAAGGATTTATTCTGTTGTTAAGGAACCGTTTCAAAACTGTATGATTTTTATTTTAAATTGTCCAATTCTTCTGAATGTTTTGTCTTGTGAAAAGAATATTAATTCGTACAGGAAGAATATTATTATTATTATTATTATTATTATTATTATTATTATTATTATTATTATTATTATTATTATTATTATTATTATTATTATTATTCAGAGGATGATCCCATTCTTATGGAACAAGCCCACCAAAGGGGCCACTGACTTGAAAGTCAAGCTTCAAAAAAATATTATGGTGTCCATTTGAAAGAATTAACAGAAGGTAAAAGGAAATGCAGAAAGAAGAAATCAACAATTAGAAAATGAAAAAATAAATTAATAAGTATATAGGCTAAAATGCAAGTAAATTATTAAAATTAAACGAAAATTGCTTCAGGGTAGTAATGTATTGCATCTTCGCTTGAACTTTCAGGTTCCGATTGCGGAACATTCTCAGTAGGGAGACTGTTCCAGAGTCCAGCGGTAATGAGAGGAATAAAGGACCTCTGGAACTGAGAAGTTGAATCTATAAATTGGAGAATATACGGAAACTTTTGTATCGTTGACTTACCGGAATAAAAATAATATTCTTGGTTAATTTAGTGCAGGGTACAAAGAGCCAGCAAGAGCGAAAACTGCCAAAATCTTGTGTCTTCCATTTGTGCAAAAAACGAAAACCTTCCCCCCCCCAAAAAAAAGCAGAATATACAGAAGAATTATGGAAACTTATTTTCTTTCACAGAATTATGGGAATAAAGATAATATTTCTAGTTTAGTGCAGGGTACAAAGATCCAACAAAATGAAAAAAAATGCCGAAATCTTGTGCCTTCCATTTGTGCAAAAAATAAAACAGAAGAATTATTTAAACTTTTTATTTCATAATGGAAAAAAAACTGCCGAAATCTTGTGTCTTCTATTTGTGCAAAAAAGCAAAAACATAAAGACGAAAGTTGCAACGAACAAGCAGGTGGGAAGTCTTCTTTGGGGCAAATAGCAAAGGTATTTCTCCCCTGATAAATTTACCTTTTGATCTTATTGCTTCTTTTATTGTGGTCCCGAAGTTAGAGATGGAAGAAGAAGAAGAAGAAGAAGAAGAAGAAGAAGAAGAAGAAGAAGAAGAAGAAGAAGAAGAAGAAGAAGAAGAAGAAGAAGAAGAAGAAGAAAGTCGGGAATTAGGTGGGGAGGAAAACATGGTGGTGTTCAGAATGTGGAGGAAATATGAATATGGTGTTTGTTATGTTTAAGTGTGAGTGGATTATGCATACGTTCTCAGAAACGCATACACATTCTTGTATGAACATGCATGAATACACAATGTGTATGTATATATGTATACACATATACTGTATATATGTGAAAATGAATATGTGTATGTATATGTATTATATATATTGTGTGTATGGATATATGCATTTTTGTGTATATATCTGTGCATGTATGTATATAGTGTATGATATATGAATACGAAAGCTTCAGATTCATTGTACCACAAATTTATAGGAATCCTATGACGGATATTTATACGGTATATATATTATATATATATAGTATATATGTATATATACATATACATATGTATATGTGTATATTTTATATAAAATATATATAGAATTTATGTATATATACATATGTACATATATTTTATATATATCTGTATGTATATTATATATACAGTGTATATATATAATATATATAATTATATATAGAGAGAAGAGTATATATATATATATATATATATATATATATATATATATATATATATATATATATATATATATATTTCTTACCCAATCGATTATCCGAAAGCAATGCAGACATGTGGTCTGAAAGTTCTTTCAAAAAAAGTGGTAACGACTTCTTTCCTCTTCTTCTTCTTTCCTCTTCTTCTTCTTCTTCTTCTTCTTCTTCTTCTTCTTCTTCTTCTTCTTCTTCTTCTTCTTCTTCTTCTTCTTCTTCTTCTTCTTCGCGAATATGACAAGATTAAGGAAGACTCCTTTTGCAGACGAGGCATCGGGGAAATGAAAATTGGTCTCCATTTTTCTCCCTTTCACCGAGACTGCCTATCACATTCTCATTTAGGGCATGAAATTCTTAGTGGGATCCATTATCAGCTCCCGAAGGATGCTGAGCCCTTCTGGGTATATATGTAATATATATAATATATATGTATATTATATATATATATATATATATATATATATATATTATATATATTATATATATATATATATATACATATATACATATGTATATATGTATATATATGTGTATAAATATATATATATATATATATATATATATATATATATATATATATATCTACATACCCATACATATACGTTTACATACATATACAGTATATCTAAATCCTTGCTGAGGTAATTTGTCCCGATATCGTTACAGGAAACATACTGTATATATATATACATCCGTTCATATATCTACATACATATACATATGTATATACATATATATTCTAAATCCTTGCAGAAGTAATTTGTCCCGATTTCATTACAGGAAACATACATACATATATACACACGTTCATCCATATATTTTTTGTTAAGTGATGACATCGAAATCTCGCAGAAAGTTAATACATGACAAATATCGAGCGATGGAATTTTGGTCAATTTCGAGAAACCGAGTTTATTAGCTCCTATCTGCTTTTGACTTGCTAGTTTTTTGGGGGGGAAGAAGTAGATATCTGTTTACCAAACCAATCAGTGATATTTTGCTGTTAATCGGTCTTCGAATAGTAGATACGTTTTTCATTATGTAAATTGACTCAAACAGAAATTTAGTGTGCAGATGGCTGCAAATGCCATTGCAAATGCCATTGTATCTGACGCTAGTTCCTCGCTGGTGAGTTCGGTAGCGTTCTCACTTCACTCTGCTAGGGCCCGAGTTCAGTTCTCATGCCGGCCAATGAAGAATTAGAGGAATTTATTTCTGGTGATAGAAATCCACTTTCTCGGTATAATGTGGTTTCGGATTCCACAATAAGCTGTAGGTCCCGTTGTTGGCAACCATTGGTTCTTAACCGTAAAATAAGTCTAATCCTTCGGGGCCAGCTCCTCTAGGAGAGCTGTTAATCAGCTCAGTGGTCTGGTTAAACTAAGGTATACTTAACTGTACCTGACGCTACTAGTAGTTCCCGTAGGGGGTAAGTGCCGTCATTGCTCCTCATGCGGTGCACTGTACGTAGGCATTACTTAAGGCTCCTTGCAGCGTCCCTTCCTTAGGCCCCTTGCTGCAACCCCTTTCATGCATTTGACTGTACCTCCGTTCATATTCTCTTTCTTCCATCTTACGTTCCTCAACCCTCTCCTAACAACTGATTCATAGTGCAGCTTCAAGGCTTTCCTCCTGTTACACCTTTCAGACCTTTTTACCATTAATTTCCATTTCAGCGATGAATGACCTCATAGGTCCCAGCGCTTGGCCTTTCGGCCCAAACTCTATGTTCTATTCTATTCTGACACGCGTTGTGGTTCACTCTCCTTGGAATAATTTGTACTTGAAACTTCAGCTGGATCTAGGTTAAACGCTAATAATTTTAAAGGTATTGGTACAGGTGAGAAGTAATTTGCATAACACCCTAGCTAGCTCTCTTGAATGTCAAAGTAAACGAAATGACAGCTTTCTCGAATGTCCAAAATAAACGGAATGATATATCTCGAAATTTAAAACCTACCGGAAATGTGTCAGCGAGCTTCACCGCATGTCATTATGTTATGCAAATCAGCTGGTCAAATGTAAACATTGTGTGCCCGACGCATACCTTTCTCTAACGCTGTCTGGTCAGTTGGGTTCCCCCAAAGAAGCCTTGTGGAAATAAGACAGTGTTTCCTTACTAACTCAGTTTTCTCGTCATTGCCCTGTGACTGGAAGTAATAAGATCCGCAGTTGTTTATACGAGCAAGGCTGTATTTATCAAAATACTTGAAATATTAAAAATGGGGCTTTCGACCGTTTGCAAGATGGTCCTCTCCAGCCAAGAGAAAGCTGCCATATTAAATCGTTTTTGTGCTTTGATAAACTCAGCCTTGCTCGTATACATAACTGTGGATTTTTACTTATCAATATTTCAATTCCACATACGTACTTACATATATCATACCATTTGAAGGGTGCTAACATATACAGTGCAATTAAACTGCTCATATACATAACTGTGGTTTTTTATTTATTAATATTACAGTTCCACATACATATCATATCATATCATACCATATCATATCATATCATTTGAAAGGTACTAACATACACGATTAAAATGAGACATCTTTTGGAGCAGAAATGGATATTGAGGACTCCCGCAGGCGGGGTAGTGACGTCAGTGCACCTTATGCGGTGCACTGTAGGCAATACTTAAAGATCTTTGCAGCGTCCCTTCGGCCCCTAGCTGCAACCTCTTTCATTTCTATCACTGTACCTCTGTTCATAATTTCTTTCTTCTTACTTTCCTCAACCCTCTCCTAACAATTGATTAGTGCAACTGCGAGGTTTTCCTCCTGTTATTACACCTTACCACCTATTTACACCTTTCGAACCTTTTTTTACTCTTTTTTTTCCTCCTGTTACACCTTTCGAACCTTTTTACTCTCTTTCCCTCCTGTTCACACCTTTCAAACCTTTTTTTACTCTTTTTTCTCCTGTTACACCTTTCTAACCTTTTTGCTCTTTTCCTCCTGTTACACCTTTCAGACCATTTTTTACGGTTTTTTCCTCCTGTTACACCTTTCAACCTTTTTTACTCTCTTTTCCTCCTGTTACACCTTTCAGACCTTTTTTTACTCTTTTCTCCTGTTACACCTTTCCAGAACCTTTTTACTCTCTTTCTCTGTACACCTTTCGAACCTTTTTTTTACTCTTTTTTCCTCCTGTTACACCTTTCGAACCTTTTTTACTCTCTTTTCCTCCTGTTACACCTTTCGAACCTTTTTTTTACTCTTTTTTCCTCCTGTTACACCTTTCGAACCTTTTTTACTCTCTTTTCCTCCTGTTACACCTTTCGAACCTTTTTTTCTTTCCTCCTGTTACACCTTTCAGACCTTTTTTTACTCTCTCTTTTCCTCTGTTACACCTTTACCTTTTTTATGTTCTTTCTCCTGTTACACCTTTCAAACCTTTTTACTCTCTTTTCCCCTGTTACACCTTTTCAAACTCTTTTTCCTCTTTACCTTCCAGACCTTTTTCCTCCTTTTACACCTTTCAAACCTTTTTTTACTCTTTTTCCTCCTGTTACACCTTCCAGTCCTTTTTACTCTCTTTTCCTCCTGTTACACCTTTCAAACCTTTTTTACTGTCTTTCCCCTGTACACCTTTCAAACCTTTTTTTACTCTCTTTTCCTCCTGTTACACCTTTCAACCCCTTTTTACTGTCTTTTCCTCCTGTTACACCTTTCAAACCTTTTTACTCTCTTTTCCTCCTGTTACACCTTTCAAAACCTTTTTTTACTCTCTTTTCCTCCTGTTACACCTTTCAGATCACTCTCTTTTCAAAGACCCCTTTTTACTCTCTTTTCCTCCTGTTACACCTTTCAACCTTTTTACTGTCTTCTCCTGTTATACCTTTTCAAACCTTTTTTACTCTCTTTTCCTCCTGTTACACCTTTCGAACCTTTTTTACTCTCTTTTCCTCCTGTTACACCTTTCAAACCTTTTTTACTCTCTTTTCCTCCTGTTATACCTTTCAAACCTTTTTACTGTCTTTTCCTCCTGTTACACCTTTCAAACCTTTTTACTCTCTTTTCCTCCTGTTACACCTTTCAAACCTTTTTACTGTCTTCTCCCCCTGTTACACCTTTCAAACCTTTTTACTCTCTTTTCCTCCTGTTACACCTTTCAAACCTTTTTACTCTCTTTTCCTCCTGTTACACCTTTCAAACCTTTTTACTGTCTTTTCCTCCTGTTACACCTTTCAAACCTTTTTACTGTCTTTTCCTCCTGTTACACCTTTCAAACCTTTTTACCCTCTTTTCCTCCTGTTATACCTTTCAAACCTTTTTTACTCTCTTTTCCTCCTGTTACACCTTTCAAACCTTTTTTTACTCTCTCTTTTCCTCCTGTTCAGACCACTCTCTTTTTCCAAACCTTTCCAAACCCTTTTTACTCTCTTTTCTCTGTCACACCTTTCCGAACCTTTTTACTGTCTTTTACCTGTTCAACACTCTTACTGTCAACTTCATTTTCAGCACTGAATGACCCCATGGTTCCCATTGCTTGTCCTTTGACCTAAATTCTACATTCTTCTGTTCTACTTGAGGACCGAAATTCAATTTCCAAAAAGGTTTGCCCTCTCTATAGCTGAAAGGAAGTGCGAATTCACACGAATCAACTCGAACGTTTAATTACTTGTGTATGAAGTTGTTCGGTACTCAGGCGATTCTATTGCTCTGTTACAAAGGATCTTTGTATCTTAGGTTACCGGTGCTGTCCTGTAATTTTGCAAAGCACAGGACCCTGTAGAGAGAGAGAGAGAGAGAGAGAGAGAGAGAGAGAGAGAGAGAGATTTAACTAGAGTGAGAGAGAGATAATCTTCATTGAAAAAGCTGATAGAGAGAGAGATTCTAACTTGGAGTGAGTCACCGTAAATGCCCGATAATCTTTATTGAGAAAGCCGATAAGGAGAGAGAGAGAGAGAGAGAGAGAGAGAGAGAGAGAGAGAGAGAGAGAGAGAGAGAGAGATTCTAACTAAGAGTGCGTCTCCGTAAATACCCGATAATCTTCATTGAAAAAGCTGATAAAGAGAGAGAGAGAGAGAGAGAGAGAGAGAGAGAGAGAGAGAGAGAGAGAGAGGAATTCACAACTAAGAATGAGTCTCCGTAAATACCCGATAGCAATCTTCATTGAAAAGCCGATAAGTGAAGAGAGAGAGATGAGTCTCCGTAAATGCCCGATAATCTTCATTGAGCCGATAAGAGAGAGAGAGAGAGAGAGAGAGAGAGAGAGAGAGAGAGAGAGAGAGAGAGAGAGATTCAACTGAGTGAGTCACCGTAATAAATGCCCGATAATCTTTATTGAGAAGAGAGAGAGAGAGAGAGAGAGAGAGAGAGAGAGAGAGAGAGAGAGAGAGAGAGAGAGATTCTAACTAAGAATGCGTCTCCGTAAATACCCGATAATCTTCATTGAAAAAGCCGATAAGTAGAGAGAGAGAGAGGGATTCTAACTAGGAATGAGTCTCCGTAAATACCCGATAATCTTCATTGAAAAAGCCGATAAGGAAAGAGAGAGAGAGAGAGAGAGAGGAGTAAAGAGATAAGGAGAAGAGCCGATAAGGAAGAGAGAGAGAGAGAGAGAGAGAGAGAGAGAGAGAGAGAGAGAGAGAGAGAGAGAGAGATTCTAACTTGGTGAAGTACCGTAAATGCCCGATAATCTTTATTGAAAGCCGATATGAGAGAGAGAGAGAGAGAGAGAGAGAGAGAGAGAGAGAGGTTTAAGACTAAAAGGAGCCAGAAAATGAGGAACAGTTATTTCTCTGCATCATCAAAGTAACGTAGTCATTCTTTTATCTAAAAGTGTTTATCTAGAAGGGAAAATATTCATCAGTTTGGAATTAAGGCAAATATCTCCATATGATCATTTACTTTATGCTTCTGTTACAGTTCATTTATTTATTACATGAGCTGCGAAGTCTTCCTCCTGTTACACCTTTAAAATCTTTTTAATCCCAATTTCATTTCCACCCCCGAATGACCTCATCATCATAGGTCCCAGCGCTTGGCCTTTGGCCTAAATTCTATATATTCCATTTCATATTCCAATCCCAACAACTCACTCCCGAGTCCCCTTCATCTCTGACAATGCCGAGTAGGAGGTCCTGAGTTGTTGGTATTTACTGCAAAGAGACATGAAATTCGCATTATCGTAAGTGGATTACTCTCCGCCGCTCGGAAATCATATATCCTCACAATACGGGTCATTGGGAAAGTGGTCCATCTGACGTCTTGGAAAAAGCCAGGAAATTCACCTCCGTCGGGGGGGGAATGTCTCAACTTGAGTCAATATCATCTGCATCTGATTAACATACTCGTGTCCTCGTCTTTTATCTTTCGTGGAATATTTCTGCTTTTAATTTTTATAATAACGTAACTGTTCCTTTATCTTTTTTTTTTATAGAATACTTCTGCTTTGCTCTTACTTTTTATAGAATATAGACGATGAGGAGGAGAGAAGTACATATTTGAGAAAGGTCCATTTTCTGGGAATGTTTCAACTGAAGTCAGTATCATCTACATCTGATTAAGATACCTTTGAGTTATCGTTTGTATTCTGAAGAATACTTCAACTTTTCCTTTAATTTTTATAGAATTTAGGAGGGAAAACGCACGTATTGAAGAAAGGTTTGTTGTCTAGGATGCTGTCAGTAGAGGAAGTGTTTCAACTGAACCCAGTATCATCTTTGTTTCTGATTAACATAACTCTGCCTTGTATCTTTATTTGTTACAGAATACTTCTGCTTTGCTCTTAATTTTTTTTAAAGATTATAGACCACCAGGAGGAAAGACGGACGTATTTAAGAATGGTCCGTATTCTAGGATGGATATAAAATTGCCTCCATTTTGGGGGAAAGTTTCAACTAAAGACAGTATCATCTGCTTCTCTTTTACATATCCTCAGGTTATCTTTTTAGTTCTCTGCAAAAGAAAACTGTTGTGCCGGCTTTGTCTGTCCGTCCGCACTTTTTCCGTCCGTTCAGATATTAAAAACTACTGAGGCTAGAGGGCTGCAAGTTGTATGTTGATCGTCCACCCTCCAAACTCAAAATACACGCAAATTGCAGCCCCTCAGCCTCAGTAGTTTTTTTTATTTTATTTAAGGTTAAATTTAGCCATAATCGTGCATCTGGCAACGCTATAGGAAAGGCCACCACCCGGCTGTGATTAAAGATTTATGGGCCACGGCTCAAACAGCCTTATACACTGCAAAGAAAACTCGTTTGCGCCGAAGACACTTCAAACTTGCTTTGAATTTTTATAGGATATATTTAGGTGGAAAAACTGTGTATTTAAGAAAGGTCCATTTTCTAAAGGTCCATTTTCTAGGTGGATATAATTTCCTTTATTTGGGGGATAATGTTTTAAGTGAGGTCAATATCATCTGATTACCATACTCCTATCCTTATAATTTTTCTTATTCCTTAGAATACTTCTTTGCTCTTAATTTTTGTAGAATATACAAGACCACGAGGAGGATAAACGTACCTAATAAAGAGATTCCCATTTTCTAGCGAATTCAGTGTCATCTCCGTCTGATTATCATGCCTGTGCCTAATCTTTCTTTCTTTTTTTATAGAATTCTTCCACTTTCCTCTTAATTTTTTTTTATAGAACACTGACCACGAAGAGGAAAAACGGACGCATTAAAGAGATTTCCATTTTCTGGGACGAGTTTTTGGCGCGGGATTCACTCACCTTTTTACCTCAAGTTATGAGAATATTAAGGCTAAGTTACATATTGGATGTTTTAAAGATATCAGGCTTAAAGCCCTGGCCTCAATACGCACGCAGAGACATTCTCTAGCCTCTCTCTCTCTCTCTCTCTCTCGTCCATTCGTGAGGGTTTATATATATATATAATATATATATATATATAATTAAATATATATAATATATATGTGGTTAATATTATTATAATAACTTGTATGTGTATGTATGTATAACAACCACAGGCTTTACAACCTTTTTGAATTTTTCCTGTGATTGTATATATATATATGTATATATATTAGTATGCATATATTTATATATATATATATATATATATATATATATATATATATATATATATATATATATATATATATATATATATATGAGTTCTTGAAGAAAGATTGTTTATGTATTTGAAAGCAGTGTCAAAATTAAATATTGAATAAGACAGAGCTTGCTTCCCAAACGTCGGGGGACACGCTTATCAAACAAAAAGTCTCCTTTTTAATAAATCTGTTAGTGGCTGGTACACCTTTTAGACTCTTTTAGCAGCCTAAAATTTATAAAGGATATTTCTATTAATTCAAAAAGAAACTTGTAAAGGATATATTTGATAAATTCAGAAAAATTTTAAGCGAAATTTCTGATAGTTCAAGAGCGATTTGGAAAATATACCAACACTAATTCAGAATGAAATTTGTGATATTTCTGGTAACCCAAAGGGAAATTTGTAATATTTTCATCAATTCAGAAAGAAATTTGTGAAGGAAATTTCTAAAAATTCAAGAGCGATTTTGAAAACATATCAACAGTAATTCAGAATGAAATTTGTAATATTTCTATTAATTAAAAAAATTGTATTTCTTTAAATCAGATGGAAATTTGTGATATTTCTATTAATTCAAAAAGAAATGTGTAATTGATAGCTCTGTTAATTCAAGAACTATTCGGAAAAATACCAACACTAATTCAAAATGAAATTAGTAATATTTCTGTTAACTCAAAATGAAATTTGTAATAGTTCTTTTAATTCAGAAAGAAATTTGTAAAAGATATTTCTAATAATTCAAAAAGAAATTTGTAAAGGAAATTTGTAATAATTCAAGAGCGATTTGGAAAATATATCACCACTAATTCAAAATGAAATTTGTAATATTTGTATTAATTCAAAAAGAAACTGTTGTATTTCTATTAATTCAAAAGGAAATTTTTAGTATTCCTGTTATTTCAAAAAGAATTTTAGTATTTCTATTAATTCAAAAGGAAATTTGTAATATTCCTGTTATTTCAAAAAGAAATTGCAGTATTTCTATTAATTCAAAAGGAAATTCGTAATATTTCTATTAATTCAAAAGGAAATTTGTAATATATCTATTAATTCAGAAAGAAATTTGTAACATTTCCATTAATTCAAAAAGAAATTTGTAAAGGAAATTTCTAACAGTTCAAGAACTATCTGGAAAATAGACCAACAACGCCAAAAAAAAAAAAAAATAGCACTGAACGATAACATGGCCGTGGAAACAGAAATGCAAATTCTGCTGATTTTTTTTTACTCTGCAGAAAGACGTTTTCTGGCTTCGATATCAACGCACACGAGGTCCATGGCTTTCGTAATGGTCTCCTTTCCAAGTGTCGGGTTCCAGCAGGACCCACTAAGAGGGTCCCGGGTTCCAGGTTCATGGAAAGAGGCGGTATTTAGGTTTCCCACCAGGCCCTGATCTCTCTCTCTCTCTCTCTCTCTCTCTCTCTCTCTCTCTCTCTCTCTCTCTCTCTCTCTGCCGTTTTCGAAAAGGGGGCTTATCTCTCTCTCACGACTAGCTGAAATATTCCGTGGCTCTTACCCTTAACATTTCACAAGTTTTAGTTTTCTGCAAAAGAAAACTATTGCGGCGGCTACTTGTGTGTCCGTTCGCACTTTTACTGTCCGCCCTCAGATCTTAGACTACTGAGGCTAGAGGGCTGCAAATTGGTATGTTGATCGTTCACCCTGCAGTCATCAAATATAGCAAATTGTATTTGTCTATTTGTGTGCCCGTTCGCACTTTTACTGTCCGCCCTCAGATCTTAGAACTACTGAGGCTAGAGGGCTGCAAATTGGCATGTTGATCATCCACCCTGCAGTCATCAAACATACCAAATTGCAGCCTTCTAGCCTCAGCAGTTTTTATTTTATTTAAGGTTAAGGTTAGCCATAACCGTACGCCTGGGAGTGCTGTAGGACAGGCCACCACCGGGCCGTGGTTAAAGTATCATGGGCCGCGGCTCATACATCATTATACCGAGACTATCGAAAGATTGAATTATTTTCGGTGGCCTTGATTATACGCTTTAGCGGCTGTACAGAAAACTCGATTGCGCCGAAGAAACTTCGGCGTATTTTTTACTTTTTTATTTAAGGTCAAGGTTAGCCATGGATCGTGCGTCTGTCAACGCTGTAGGACAGACCACCACCGGGCCGTGGCTGAACGCTTCATGGGCCGAGGCTCATACATTCGGCGCATTTTTTACTTGTTTTCATCCATGATTCGACCTTTGAATTTTGTATTCGCTGTATCTTTATTTGTAATTTCTCCGTTGAAGGGTTTACGTTCATTTTCACTTCTCTGTCAGGTTTACAAAAGCAATTTGACGATGGTAGAAAACTTTGTTTATGTATCTAAACCTTTTATGACTGAACATGATCAGCTGAGGTTGAAAACTCTAAGGGAAATCCACAAACATATTGGCTTCACTTTGAATGTCCACGATTTCTCGACGTCGACAGATTTTCTCTAGCAACATTAACGTAAGTAACTTTATCTATCTATCTATCTATCTATCTATCTATCTATCTATCTATCTATTTATATATATTTTAATTTATTAACATGAGTAACTTTCTGTTCATATTCTCTTTCTTCCATCTTACTTTCCTCAACCCTCTCCTAACAGTTGATTCATAGTGCAACTGCGAGATGTTTTCCTCCTGTTACACCTTTCAAACCTTTTTACTGTCAGTTTCTATTTCAGCCCTGAATGATCGCATAGGTCCCAAGCGCTGAGTCTCTGGCCTAAAATCTATCTCTGTTTATATATATAAAATATATATATATATTATTATATATAATATATATATATATATATATATATATATGTTTTTTTTTTTTTTTTTTTTTTTATATTTTTTTTTTTTTTTAGAATTTAAGTTCAGCAAAGCTTTGCTAATCCGAGACCACCGAATTGCAAATTGACGATTTGCCAGCCGCGAAAATCTATCCGGAAACGAAATAAGCAAAAACACATGATTATGTCAACTAGGCAATTTTTCAGCTGATTGCAATCGCGCACGGCAATTAGATCCGCCAGTGTTCGAAAATTGCCTCGGTGCAAATAATCACACTGCGCTGGTCGTAATGGAATAGCTACTCATCGGAAGAGACGTATCGAAACAAGTAAAATATGCGCCAAGGTTTCGTCGGGGCAATCGAGTTTTCTGTACAGCCGCTACAGCGTATAATCAAGGCCACCGAAAATAGATCTATCTTTCGGTGGTTTCGGTATAATGCTGTATGAGCCGCGACTTATGAAACTTTAACCACGGCCGCCCGGTGGTGGCCTATCCTATATCGTTGCCAGAAGCACGATTATGGCTAATTTTGGCCTTAAATAAAATAAAAACTACTGAGGATAGAGGGCTGCAATTTGGTATGTTTGATGACTGGAGGGTGGATGGTCAACATACCAATTTGCAGCCCTGTAGCCTTATAGGTTTTTAAGATCTGAGGGCGGACAGAACACAGTGCTGACGGACAGACAAAGCCGGCGCAATAGTTTTCTTTTATAGAAAACTAATAATAAATAGAGAACATTTATTCATCGGAAGAGAAGTTTATAGAAAACGGAGAACACTTTTTCATCAGAGCAGGAATCAACGCGAAAGTCTAAGATAATTAATTTTGAAATATCACAATTATTTCTTCAGTAAGAAAATGACTTAGGTAATTACCCCTAGATTTGTTTCCCAGGGGAAGTAGTACAAATCAGTGCACTCCACGGTGCACTGTATCGCACTTAAATAAGGTTCTTTGCAGCGTCCTTCCTTAGACCCCTAGCTGCAACCCCTTTCATTCCTTTGACTGTACCTCCGTTCATATTCTCCTTCGTCCATCTTGCTTTCCTTAACTCTCTCCTAACAGTTGTTTCTTAGTGCAATTGCAAAAGGTTTTCCTCCTGTTACACCTTTCAAGCCTTGTCGTTGCTGTCAGTTTCCGTTTCAGCGCTGAATGACCTCATTGGTCCCAGCGCTTGGTCTTTGGCCTAATTTCTGTATTCCATTCCTGGATTTGTTTAGCTCGTAAACAAGTCATTGAAGGGACCGTGATTTACCTTCTGAATAATAATAATAATAATAATAATAATAATAATAATAATAATAATAATAATCAAGAGAAGGAAGATGGGAGTCTTCGAAAGATTGGGAATTTTACCTGATACATTTTGGAATCTGGAATCATTTTGGAATCTGGTTCCTGGTCAATAATAATAATAATAATAATAATAATAATAATAATAATAATAATAATAATAATAATAATAATAATAATCAGGAGAATTCTTCGAAAGATGGGGAATTTTACCTGATACGTTTTGGAATCTGGTTTCTGGTCACCAGTAATAATAATAATAATAATAATAATAATAATAATAATAATAATAATAATAATAATAATAATAATAATAATAATATAGATACTCAGGAGAAAGAAGGTGGGAGTCTTCGAAAGATTGGGAATTTTATCTGATACATTCTGGAATCTGGAATAATTTTGGAATCTGGTTCCTGGTCACCTGTTCCTCCTGCCTCAAATATTGACTATTGGAAACCAATGATGCCATTAATATTTCTGGCAAGAAATTAGAGTAAAGCTAATGTTGGGGGTTAGTAATACTATTAAGTTTCAGATTTTTTTTTCCTTTGGTGTGAGTCTATTATCTCTCTCTCTCTCTCTCTCTCTCTCTCTCTCTCTCTCTCTCTCTTTTTTTTCTCCTTTGGCACATTTACCCTGCAACTTCCTTTCTGAGCCTCCTAAAATCTCTCTCTCTCTCTCTCTCTCTCTCTCTCTCTCTCTCTCTCTCTCTCTCTCTCTCTCTCTCTCTGTCTTTTAATTGCACATTTACCCTGCAACTTCCTTTCTCAAACTCACCTCCTAAAATCTCTCTCTCTCTCTCTCTCTCTCTCTCTCTCTCTCTCTCTCTCTCTCTCTCTCTCTCTGTTTTAACCAAGCGCCTTACTCCTCTCGGGATGGATGTAACTACGAATATAGAAAAAAAAATACGAGACATTTCTGCGGGGAAAAAAGACAACCTCCTGAAAATGGAAAATAATCCTTTAAACAATTCTCGAAAGATTATTGTTATAGACGGTCAGCAGTCGCATGAGCCAAAATATGACCTTGTGACCTTTAAGCGGGGTCAAAGGTGGACGAAAATCAAGAAGACAAAGACCTTATATATGACCTTATGACCTTTCAACGGGATCAAAGGTGGATGGAAATAAAGAAAATAAAGACCTTATTAACTCCTTGGAGGGGGCGGTGGGTGGAAGGAACCCCCCCTCCCATCAGGAGCAAACAATGACATCGCGAGCATTGTTCCCCTAAATTAGATTCTTGGGGACATCGTAGGGAGGTCGTAATGAACCCCCTTGAACAATGGCCTTACAAAGGAACTCTTCAGGATCCACTTAGGGATACAATGGGATACTTTATGCAGGGCGAAAGGGGTAAAGGGGGAGAAACAATCAACTTTACACAGCGCGGTTCTAAATTCGACTGGGACGATTGAAGGGCCCAGAAACTGGCGCTATTCATGTTTTTCCGTTTCTTCATTGACGTTCTCCTTGCGTTTCAGTACGTTTTGATCTGTTTGTTAATGTATTGATCTATTTCTTCTTTTTTAACAGGTGGGACCTTTTCTCTTTGGATTTCCCTTTACCTCACCTTTATTCATTTGTTTCTTCTTTTTTAGTAAGTGGGATATTTTCTTTACGTATTTCCCTTTACTTCCTCTTACGTCTTCCTAATGAACACCATATTCTATGCTTGAAGCAAATCAGTGGCCCCTTTGGTGGGCTTGTTCTATATGAATAGGTCTCATCCTCTCAGTAATAATAATAATAATAATAATAATAATAATAATAATAATAATAATAATAATAATAATAATAATAACAGTTGATATTTCTCTTTTAGGGTTCAAGTATCGTAATCATAATCTACCTGTTTAATTATTTCTTATCATGACAAACCGTTTTTAAGCCTCGTACGGGGGTTAGGGCCGTCAGTGCACCTCATGTGAGGTGCTCTGTACATTATTTGAAGTTCAATGCGGCGTCCCTTCGGTCAGTAGCTGCAACCCCTTTCATTTCTTTGGCCGTACCTCTGTTCTCAATCTCTCTTCCATCTTACTTTCCCTAACCCTCTCCTTACAATTGATTATTAATGTAACTGCTATAAAGGTTTTCCTCCTGTTACACTTTTCAAACCTTCTTTACTCTCAATTTCCCTTTCAGCCCTGAGTGAATGACCTGATCATCATAGGTCCCAGCGATTGGCCTTTGGCCTAAGTTCTATAATATAATTCCAGTACAAACCTTAAAGTTTTAAGGAATTCAAATAGTTTTTTTTTTCCTAGAGAGAAAAATCTTCATTTATCTTTCGGTACCTATGGTTGCTTCGTAATCTTTTCATTTTTCGTCTTCTTCTTCTTCTTCTTCTTCTTCTTCTTCTTCTTCTTCTTCTTCTTCTTCTTCTTCTTCACAAGTTAAACGATCAGTGGGAGGAGCCTCTCTCTCTCTCTCTCTCTCTCTCTCTCTCTCTCTCTCTCTTCCTCACCCTGTCATGTCATCTGCCTTATCTCTCTCTCTCTCTCTCTCTCTCTCTCTCTCTCTCTCTCTCTTCCCACCCTGTCGCATGTCATCTCTCTCTCTCTCTCTCTCTCTCTCTCTCTCATCATCTGACCTTTCGCTCTGATACAGCGAAGTTGTCTCGTTGTCAATGTAGTTTGGGCACAAACTTCACAGACGGAAACTTTATTTGGGAAGTTGTTCTCAACACCTTCTGGCTCTGCATTTGTCCTCCTGAGATTTCTGTGGTGCCTCTCTCTCTCTCTCTCTCCTCTCTCTCTCTCTCTCTCTCTCTCTCTCTCTCTCTCTCTCTCTCTCTCACACAGAGGTCTCGTAATGACATCAGTGAAACAACACCTTTCTCTCTGAATAATACTGGTGAATCCCACTCTCTCTCTCTCTCTGAATAACGTTTAATGGAATCCGCAACTGAATAACATTTAATGAACTTTTACCTTTCTCCTCGCCTCTCTCTCTCGCCTCTCTCTCTCTGAATAATATTTGAATGGAACTTACCCTTTTGAAAAGAGGGAATTGTAGGTTTGGTGAAAGATGTTATTACAAACATCCCAAGATATGTCACAATTATGAGATCTATGGCAAATGTGCATATCTAGATGGCTATGAAGAGGAATGCAGAGATCTACATCCAAAAATATGTAGAAACTGGAAAGAAGGAAATGGATGTAGGTTTAATAAGAAATGTAGGTACATGCATCCTGTAGCCATGAAAGACCCAAAATCAAAATCAAACATATAAAAACCAGGAAAAAATGAAACAAATAAAGAAAAGAACAAAGATCATGTGATGAAAGGCAAAAGCAAGCCAACAACACATTATGAAAAGTCAACACCACGATATGAGCCATCAGCACCTAGATATAGCACAAGGAACAAGCAATGTATCTATGATGCAAGGGGATGGTGCAGATATGGAGATAAGTGCAGGTTTATGCAAAGTGAATAAATATGAAGCTGGAAGAACAAATATAATGGAAAAGTTGGATTTTTAATGTACGAATTTCTGGAAATGAAAAAGATCAACATATCAGAATAGGAAAGAGACATGGAAAATCCCCCTTATACCCATATTAGATAATGGAGATAATATGCAAACCATCATAGTGATGAACGCGCAGGGTCTAGTTTCGAGTAACTCAAAAAGAAAGATAGAGTTCTTAGAAGAACTAACCCAAAATGAAAAATAGAAATATTGAATATAGGAACCTGGTATTCCCAAGAGACTGGTAATGATGACCAGATAAGGTTTCCAAACTTATAGATCAGATAGAAAAATAGAAATCAAGGGGAACCGCGATATATGGGAGAGATGCCAATCAAGGAAAAAAAATCTGAGAAATATAGTAACACAGAATGTGAATTAATAAGCGGTAGAATTTGAATCAGAAAATTAGTGAACATTGTAATATATAGACCCCTAATACTAAGAGTTTGACATAATAATTGAAAAATTGGATGAAATATGTAGAAATCACAAGGACTGGACTATACTCCTAACCGGAGACTTTAACTTTCCTTTTGTAGAATGGAAAGAACTGAATAGGAGACTGTGGTTGTATTTTATACATATAAAAGAGAGCAATAGTAGTGCAGAAGATAAGAGGCAATTTGAAAAGCTATTAGATATGCTACTAGAACATAACATTCAGCAAATAAATCACCTACCAACAAGAAAGGATATATTTTAGACCTAGTATTTGTGAATGAGGTGAACTATGTTAAAAAGAAATAATAGTATATAACACGAGTATTTCGGACCATAATGTCATAGAACTAACAGTCCGTTCCAGAACATAAGAAAACAAAGAAAGCAAGAGACGAAAAAATGGGAAGGATATGGAAAATACAATTTCTATAGTAAGAATATAAATTGGTCAAAAATAAATGAAGAATTAAACAAAGAATGGGAAAACATATTTGTAAGTGATGATATACAGGTAAATACCGATATATTATATAAAATATTGAGGAAATAGTGGAAAATATATACTGAAGAAAAAAAGTAAGCATCAGTCACGAATTCCAAGAGACAGAAGGATCTTGTTCCAGAAAATTAGAAAGTGGAAAAAAGCTCTTGCAAAAGAAAGAATGCATGGAAAGTGATGGAACTAAAAGTAAGATAGAAAATGCAGAACAAAAAGATTATAATCAAAAGAAATGAAAAATGGAACCTAGAAGAAATGACACTACAAAATATCAAGCAAAACCTAAAATTTTTTATTCATATGCAAAAAAAAGATGAATAAAATAAGAGTAGAAATAGGCCCTCTAAGAATGAAGGCGATTAACGAATGAAAAAGGAAATATATAACATATTAGCAGAAAGATATAAGAGTGAATTTACACCTAGAATTGACAATGAAGATAATGATACAGAAATAAGAGATGAAAATACTGAATACTTATCAGATATAGATATTACAGAAGCCGATATTGTGCAGGCTATTAATGAAATTAAAAATGGATCAGCAGCAGGACCAGATGGAGTACCTGCCATATTGTTAAAGAAAGTGGTTCATTCAATCGCAAAGCCGCTAGCAATATTATTAAGACAAAGTATAGATACAGGCAAGATTTATGATGAGCATAAATTAGCATATATTACTCCTACTTTCAAAGTGGTTTGTTCAAGACTAGAGGCAAGTAATTATAGGGCCTGTGAGTCTGACATCTCATATTATGAAAGTATATGAAAGTGGTAATGAAAAAAAATATAATGAAACATTTAATGAAAATAGATTGTTCAATATAGGACAACATGGTTTTGTACCTGGAAAAGTACACAAACCCAACTGTTAGTCCACCATGAAAGCATATATAAAAATATGATAAATGAAAAAAGATACAGATGTGGTTTACCTAGACTTTGCAAAAGCTTTTGACAAGGTAGATCATAATATATTAGCAAAAAAATTAGAAAACATAACATTGTTGACAAAGTAGGAAGATGGATAAAAGAATTTTTGCAAAATAGAAAACAGATAGTGATTGCAAACGATGAGAAATGGGATGAAGCCACGGTTATATCCGTGTACCACAGGGTACGGTGTTAGCTGCATTGCTGTTTGTGATTATGATTGCAGACATAGACAGTAATGTGAGGACTCAGTAGTAAGAAGTTTCGCAGATGACACAAGAATAAGTAGAGAAATCTGCTTGTGATGAAGATAGAACTCGCTACAAAGAGACCTAAACAAAATATATAAATGGGCAGAGATAAATAGGATGGTTTTAACTCTGATAAATTTGAATCAATGAACTATGGTGATAAAGTAGGAATGCTATATGCATATAAGGACCTAATAATGAGACAATCACAAACAAGGGAAGCAGTTAAAGACCTTGTGTGATGTTGAATAGGAATATGTTATGCAATGATCAAATAGCAATTCTATTGGCAAATGCAAAGCAAAAATGGGAATGTTGTTCGGCACTTCAAAACAAGAAAAGCTGAACACATGATTATGCTTTATAAAACGTACGTCACGTAGTCCACTTGAATATTGCAATATAATATGGTACCCACACTAAAAAGGATATTGCACAAATAGAGTGTACAAGGTCATTTACAGCTAGAATAGAAGAAGTTAAGGACCTTGACTACTGGAAAGACTACAATTCTTAAATTTATATAGTCTTGAAAGGAGAAGAGAACGCTACATGGTAATTCAAGCATGGAAACAGATAGAAGGAATTACTGAAAACATCATGGAACTAAAATTATCAAAAAGAGCAAGCAGAGTAGATTAATAGGTGCCAAAAAACTATACCAGGAAAATTAAGGAAAGCACACAGGACATTAATCCACCACGCACCAGCATTGATAATGCAGTGTCTATTCAATGCGCTACCAGCTCATCTGAGGAACATAACAGGAGTGAGCGTAGATGTGTTTAAGAAGAAGCTCGACAAATATCTAAGATGCATCCCAGACCATCCAAGACTGGAAGATGCAAAATATACCGGAAGATGCGTTAGCAACTCTCTGGTAGACATCAAAGGTGCCTCACACTGAGGGACCTGGGGCAACCCGAACGAATTGTAAGGTCTGTAAGGTCTCTACCTCTTTCATCATTCTCTCTCTCTCTCACCACCATTCTCTCTCTCTCACCCTCATTCTCTCTCTCTCTCTCTCTCATTTATCAAATCATTTCTTTCTCTTTCTCTTTGAAAACATCATCTCTCTCTCTCATTCTCTCTCTTCTCTCTCTCTCTCTCTCTCTTCTCAGTAACATTTAATGGATTTTCTCTTTCTCTCTCTCTCTCTCTCTCTTTCTTACCCTCATTCTCTCTCTCTCTTTCTCTCATCATTCTCTCTCTCATTCTCCAACCTCATTTCTCATTTATTGGAATCATTTTAACTCTCTCATTTTCACCCTCATTCTCTCTCTTTCTCAACCTCATTCTCTCTCTTTCTCAACCTCATTCTCTCTCTCTCTCTCTCTCAACCCTCATTCTCTCTCTCATCCCCACCCTCTCTCTCTCTCATCCTCACCCTCATTCTCTCTCTCTTTCTCACCATCACTCTCTCTCTCATTCTCACCCTCATTTTTCTCTCTCATTCTCACCCTCATTCTCTTTCTCACCATCACTCCTCTCTCTCTCTCTCATTCTCACCATCATTTCTCTCTCACTCAAAGCATTATCAAGATTTCTCTCTAAGAAAAAAAATCTCAAAATCATTTCTCTCTCTCTTAAAAAAAAAAAAAGGGTTTGTAATCAAATGCTTCATATTTCAACCTTTGTCATTCTCTCTATCTCTCTCTCTCTCTCTAACTCAATAACCTTTTTTCTCTTTCCTCTCTCTAATTTCAAAGTCGATTATTCTCAGAATATAATTCATTTCTCTCTCGTCATTTTCATAGTGAATTTCTCTCTCTAAAACCTTGTCTCATTCTGGATTACAAGAATCGTTTGATCTCTCTCATTCTGAATCTCTGGCGTTTAATTTTATCTGATCTCAAAGGATTCTCTCTCTCTTGTTCATTCTCCACCATCATTTCTCTCTCTCTCTCAGATGAAACATCTCTGGAAATTTCTCAAAAAGATTTCTCTCTCTCATTCTCACCATCATTTCTCTCTATATTATACCCTCATTCTCTCATTATCATACATCATTTCTCTCTATATATATGAAATTTTTATCTCACCCTCATTCTCTCTCTCTCTCTCTCTCTCTCTCTCTCTCTCTCTCTCTCTCTCTCTCTCTCTCTTCGTCCAGAACAGTCAGAAGGGGAATTTCAATCTGATAAAATGAATTGGAATCGTGGGGACTTCGAACCCGCGACGAAAGCTTATTCAGCGACTCCTTGACGTAAACCAGGCTTGAGGGATCTGAAGTCATGGCGGTGGGAAAGTCGAGGAAACACTTTCCCGACGACGGTAAAAGCAGTACGGAATCTGGCAAAAGACTTATTTATTTATTGAGCGTTTGATGGCTCAATGGTTTACGTCAACTGAGTCGCTGAATAGGCTTTCGTCGCGGGTCTGTGTCCCCACGATTCCACCATTTATCACTTATATAGACCTTCGGACGACAATTCTCCAACGGAGATATACTGAGGTAGCGTGATTTCGATAAGAGACAACATTTGTAGTCTTTGTTTATATATCAATTCTTATATATATATATTCTCAAAAATATATATCTCTCTCTCTCTCTCTCTCTCTAAATATTTCTCTCTCTCTCTCTACAAATTCATAATATAGATATGAACGTCTGATATAACACTATACCTAACAGGACACATACAGGCGATAGCGGATAAAATCCAGAAAAAAAATGGTTACAGTAGAGAATGTTGGGGGATCCCAGTGATACAAACAGACATATCTTTAAGTGTAACCACCAGCTGGGGACAGCCAGAAGGATGGGCGAGGGGTGGGGCGATGGATCCGCAGGGGAAGTAGGTTAGTCCCTGAACAATCCCTAAAACTGTCATTATAATGGAAAGTTATCGCTTCCACGCTGCCTTTGACGGCCGTCGGTTCGCCGGGAATCTGGGTAACGTCTGCCGTTTAACGTACACATGAGATGCAGGCGTAACGCAACAAGGACGATGCCCCATGAGTAACGACGGTAAGAACTATTGTCGGTATATTCTACCCCTGCATCCCCCTAGATAGGTCTCTTGTCCAAAACGCAACGTCTTGTTATATTGAAATTGATCATCATGGAGTCACAAAATGTTGGGATCCATTAATCCATTATGTGTTATTATTATTTATATATATACACATTATATACAGACATGCATATTATTGTTGTTGTTGTTATATGTATATATATTATATATTATTATTATATCAAGTTAATAATAATAATAATAATAATAATAATACATAATAATAATAAGCTGATACATCAGTCTAGGCCTATTCATACATACATAATTATCAAGTTACGTCTTGTACGAAAAACTAACGATAAGTACTCATCAGCTTGAGATCTCTCCTTGAAAATAAAAGAAGGATTATAACGTCTGGTATTGGCGTTTGAGAGAAGAGAGAAGCGTTTGTTTGTGTTGCCTGGAAAGCAAATGCTCAACAATTCAGCTAATCTCTGACCCCGAAGTAGGCTCAGGCGTCAAACGACCTTTTTCTCTCTACCATATTAAAGTTTACTTTTGTATTCCTCAAATTCAAAACTTTCATGTGAAATTTAAATTATCAAGAGATTTATGTCCTCCTCCTCCTCCTCCTCCTCCTCCTCCTCCTCCTCCTCCTCCTCTCCTCCTCCTCCTCCTCCTCCCTCCTCGTAAGGTTTAAATATAAATATGTGTATTTGTACAATAAGGTCGACAGCGACTGTATCCGTTTAAATATCTTATGCTTATATATATATTTATATTTATTTATTTTGGCTTATTCTATTTATTTATCTATTTATGCGTATGTTATGCCTTTATGAGGCTTATTTATTCTCTTTCACTTTATCTCTCTTATCTCTCTCATTTAATATCAACTTGCACTCCCTTATAAAGACCTTAGATATGTTCGTTTAGTTTTTTCTTTTTAATTTTTTTTTTCCTTTTACGTGGCTGAATGGATTCAACCGATTTTTTCATTTTTTAAAATTAGATATTCATGTGTTTGTTTCTCAAAATATGTTTTTAAAAGCTTTGATACAGACACTCTTATTACACCCTCCCAAATACTGGACAAGGAAAAGGAACATAACTGAGAAGTACATAATACTAAGCGAACATGCATAAGTGGATTCTGATATTGAATGAATGAGTAATATGATAAATTAATGAATCAGTAAAGAAACGTGAAACTGCACAAATAAATATATATAGAAAAAAGAACAAAATCATATATATATATACATTGCTCTCAAAATTTAACATACAAAAATGGATGCTGATACTGAACGAGTGAATAATACCATAATAAAGTTAATCAATAAAGATCCGTAAAACTGCTTAAATAAATATAGAAAAAAGAACAAGATTATATATACATTGCACTCACAATTGAACACACAAGAGT
Source organism: Macrobrachium rosenbergii (assembly GCF_040412425.1). NCBI lineage: Eukaryota > Metazoa > Arthropoda > Malacostraca > Decapoda > Palaemonidae > Macrobrachium > Macrobrachium rosenbergii. The sequence goes on along the minus strand of NC_089763.1, from coordinate 24,063,928 downwards.
GGATACTGATATTGAATGAATGAATAATATGATAAATGAGTGAATCATTGAAGAAACGTAAAACTGCTTAAATAAATATAGAAAAAATATCAAAAAAATATATACATTGCACTCAAAATTGAACATACAAAAGTGGATACGGATACTGAATGAATGATTAATATAATATGATAAATAAGTGAGTGAATAAAGAAACTGAAAACTGCTTAAGTAAACATAGAAAAACGAATCTTAATATATAGAGTATGAAACCTCCCTCCCACTGATCCCAGCCCCCCGTACTGCATGTATGCAATCTGCTATTAATCTCTCAACTCTCAGCCTGGGGCTACTTCTTGGAAAGAAATACACAACAAACCGTTCTGTTGCAACTTGCATTTGTCAGAATGAAAACAGTGACTTGTATGTTGACACAAACAACCGAACCAGGCTATCATAATTAACAATTAATAATTTATCTTTTATGATTTTTAAGAGCGAACATGAAAGGGAGGCGTGTACCCACGTTAACGCTGGGGAAATAAATGTTATGTTTGAAATAACATTCGTCCATTTATACAGCTTTGATTAACTGAATACTTTTCAGGACGAATTGGTAATTATGCTTACGGAAAAAGATCTACTTCTGTCGTGAATGTACGCAGTTCAGTGCCACACGTATAAATATATATGCTATATATGGCTGTTGTTTATATATCTATTTATATATATATATATATACTCTATATCTATATCTTATATATATATATATAATATTTGTATAAATATGTAGATCCAACCCCTAGTGTCTATTATATATATATATATATATATATATATCAATAGATATATATATAATGTATATATAAAACTCTTTGTATGTTTGGTATGACCAGATTTATGTTATGTATATTGACCTTTTTGTATTTGCCCTCTGTGTATGTACCCACAACTATTTGGCAGCACGGTCAGTAAACAAGAAATTTGTTTTGCCGAAGTTTCTTCGGCGCGATCGAGTTTTTAAGTCACATGCGTTTTTAGCGTATAGTTTAAAACCACCGTATACTTTCAATGCTTTCGATAGTCTCGGTATAATGATGTATGAGCCGCGGCCCACGAAACTAAAATCGTGGCCTAGTGGTGGTAAATGCGGATATCAGTTTTAGAAGCACGATTTCACTAACAAGATAAATAACAAAACAAAACTACTGAGGTTAGAGGCTGCAATTTGGGTATGTTTGATGATTGAGGTGGATGATCAACATACCAATTTGCAGCCCTCATCCTCAGTAGCTTTTAAGATCTGAGGACGGACAGAATAAAGTGCGGACGGACAGACAAAGCCGGCACAACGAGAAATCTTTCTCACTCTTGGCCATATACCTCGTATTTATATTTAAACCAATAACATTTCTATCTCTTTCCTTTATCGTTCGTCTTTTTTTTTTTTGCATAGAAATAAAAAAAAAAAAAAAATTCAGAAAAAAACAAATAAAACTTTAAAGCAATGAATCTTTATTTAACAAATTTGAAGTATTTTTTGAAGGAATAACGAGCGATGCTTGATCATTATTTATTCGGTGAAACTCAAACGCAGATTTGTTCGAGTGTTGCGGAACCCTCTTTGAGTGTTGCGGGACGCTCATTGAGTGTTGCGGAATTCTCACTTAGTGTTGCGGAACGCTCACTGGGTGTTGCGGAACGCACTCTGAGTGTTACGGAACGCTGTTTTAGTGTTGCGGAGCACTCGTTTTGTGTTGCGGAACGCTGTTTGAGTGTTGCGGAACGCTCTAGGAGTGTTGCGGAACGCCTTTGAGTGTTGCGGAACGCTCGTTGAGTGTTGCGAAACTCTCTAGGAGTGTTGCGGAACGCACTGTGAGTCTTGCGGAACGCTCGTTGAGTGTTGCAGAACAAAGAACGTCCGCACATTCTGACCTTTGACGTTGGAACCCACTGTGAGTCTTGCGGAACGCTTATGAGAGTTGCGAGAGACGGTCTTTGAGAGAGCGAGAACGCTCCTTGAGCGTTGAGGAACGCGTTTGACAGGAATTACGTTGCGGTGGGGAGTGTTGCAAAGAATGGCAATGTTCAACGTCCGCAATAGAGATTTGGCATGACCTCTGTTTGACGTTTTATCCATAAATTACGCTTCTGAGTAACGACCTCTACGCTTGGCGAACACTATATATGTGCGGATGTGAGAGAGAGAGAGAGAGTATTTAGAGAGATGTTATAAAGAGAGATATTTAAATTTATAGATAGAGAGAGAGATATAGATATAACAGATAGATTATATAGAGGTATGATTTAGAGAGAGAGAGGGGTATGTATATAGCGGAAACCACGCGTCGACTTAATTATTACATGCGATATACAGACATCAGCCTCTGACTTCACTAAAAATGGTATTTTGGCAATGTTTTCAGTTTAAATAACTCCATACAGAAATTTAAAACATTTTATAAATGTTTGAGGATAAATTATTAAAATTAACGACATATCCAAAGCCGCTTTTAACGGAGTGGACACAATGAAGCAAAAATATTTTAACTAAATTAAAAGTAAAAAATAGTTCTGTAATTGCAGAATTACGCTATAACAGAAACATTACGAAAATAATATAATTTATAGATATACAAATTATACATATATATAGAATATAAATATGTATATTAGAGTATTAGAAATAGTCCAGATGTGTGTGTGTGTGACTTGAAAATATATATACAAGACTAAGGATGTGAATTTATTTATGATTATATAGTACAATTATATTTAAATTTATATATATATGTATATATATATACTGTATATTATATATATTTATATTTATTTATTTATATCAATTGTTCTGTGCATTAGTAGATGTATAAATATATATTTAAACTGATGGTATCTAATGGAGTTTTATTCAAAAGTATATATGTATATACAAACAGTACATATCATACATACAATGAGCAAACATACAGTCCGGCTACATTTATATCTGTACATACATACATTCATTCATTAATATATACATAGCTCACTGTGTGACATCTTTTGACCTTGGTCTTTCTCTGATCCTTCTGGTTCCAAACAAATTTTGTAATGTTTTCAGTTTATTTCATAATGGTATACAGCTAAATGGAAAAACGATTTTACAAATAAGAAACGTTTGAGAGATAAATTGTTGCACAACAACATATCCAACCAGTCTAGATTTTTGCTGGTGTCTGGACAGAAAACTAAAAATATTTTAGTCTATTCTGTGATCATTTTTCCCAACAGTAGTTTTCTTTAATTGCAGAATCCAGATTTGTTGCTTATAACAGAAACATTGTTTGAAAATAATAGTAATTTCTGAAATTCCACGTTGCCATAAACCCCTCAATCTCTTTCCCACAGAATTTTCATAGAAATATTTTATTCCTAGAGTGTTTTTGTAAATGGAAATCAATTTAAATTATTTAGCTTCCTGTTGACTTGAAAAACGTATACACAAACTAATTATTTGAATTTATAAATGATTCAACATTTCCCTAAATATATATATATATATATACTTAGGTAGCCTAATCTCCTAAAACTATCCCTCAGGTAATCCAATTTTTATATACTAAATATAGCCCTGATGGCCAACCCTGTCATTATATTTTTATATACTGAGAACCTATTTATATATATATGTATATATATATATATTGATAACATCTTTTCTCTACTCTTCAGTAGCAAGGAAACGAAGAAAAAACGCAAGAGAACTCTCGGAAAACGGACATCTGGAACCAGATCAGAGAAAGACCAAGGTCAAGAGAGGGTCTATATATAGAAGAGCTAGGGCGATTATAGGATTATATATAGATATAAATATATATGCAAGTGTTTGCTCATTATATATATGATATATGGTTTGTCCAAGAAAGCTTGTAACTTTTGAATAAAACTCCATTATACCATAGTTTGAATATAGCTCTTTATAATATATTTTATATATATATATATATATATATATATATATATATATATTTTATTATCTCTCTCTCTCTCTCTCTCTCTCTCTCTCTCTCTCTCATTTTCCAGATGTGTAATGTAACATTTGTTAGCAATGAAGGAAGGCAACTGACAGGATGTTGAATAGCTCAGTAACTTACCACCTCCCCCAGCCGGCAACCTCCATCTCTCCTCCTCCTCCTCCTCCTCCCCTCCTCCTCCTCTTTCTTTTTACTCCTCCTCCTCCTCCTCTTTCTTTCTTTTTCCCTCCTCCTTCTCCCCTCATTCTCCTCCTCCTTTCTTCTCCTCTCCTCCCTCCTCCTCCTCCTCATCATCCTCCTCTCCTTCCTCCTCCTCCTCCTTCCTCATCATTTTTTACCTCCTCCTCATCCCATCATCCTCCTCCTCCTCCTCCTCCTTCTCATCCTCCTCCTCCTCCTCCTCCTCTCCTCATCATCATCATCATCATCATCCTCATCCTCCTCCTCCTCCTCCTCCTCCTCCTCCTCCTCCTCCTCCTCCTCCTCCTCCTCCTCCTCCCTCCTCATCCTCCCTCCTGTCTCCTCCTCCTCCTCCTCCTCCTCCTCCTCCTCCTCCTCCTCCTCCTCCTCCTCCTCCTCCTCCTCCTCCTCCGCTTTCGGACATTGCTTATGGCAGAAACCACAGCGAAATGCGAAACCTTTTTTAGTTTTCTGTAAAAGAAGATTATTGAGATGTCCATTTGTCTGTCCGTCCGCACTTTTTCTCTCCGCCCTCAGATCTTAAAAGCCACAGAGGCTAGAGGGCTGCAAATTGGTACTTTGATCATCCACCCTCCAATCATCAAACACACCAAATTGCAGCCCTCTAACCTCAGTAGTTTTGATTTTATTTAAGGTGAAAGTTAGCTATGATCGTGTGTCCGGTAACGCAGCAACACAGGCCACCACGGCTGGTTGAGAGTTTCATACAGCATTATACGCCGTGCAGAAAACTCGATTTTGCCGAAGAAACTTCGACGCATCTATTACTTCTTTTCCAGTTACACCTGAAAAAACTACACCCCAAGACACCCATTAGAGATGGTATAGGGTGTTTATTGAGTCAAAATGGCTGATTTTGTTTTTTTTTAAACTGGAAGCTGAGCCGGTGAAGAATTTCTCCATTATTCCTTAGTAGAGCACGGCTGTATTCTCGTATATTTTTGTTTTTACTTATATTTATTTATCTATTTTTTATATTTATTTTTTGTCAGTCAAGTTACATATTTATTTATTTATTTTTCATATATTTTGGCAATCAAGTTTCATATTTATTTATCTATTTTTTATATATTTTGTCAGTTAGGTTTCATATTTATTTATCTATTTTTTATATATTTTGTCAGTTTAGTTACATATTTATTTATCTATTTTTATACATTTTGTCAGTTAAGGTACATATTTATTTATCGATTTTTTATATATTTTGTCAATTAAGTTATGTATTTATTTATCTATTTTTATATATATGTTTTGTCAGTTGAGTTTCATATTTATTTATCAATTTTTTATATATTTTGTCAATTAATTTGCATATTTATTTATCTATTTTTTATATATTTTGTCAGTTGAGTTACAGTGTTCAAAAATGTTATAGTTGGATTAATTGCAAATTAAGATACAGTTTTTCAAAAATATTATAGTTGGATGAACTGCAAATATTGAAGCTTCTGACAAAATTTCCCTGATGGATATATTTTTAAAACTTGAGACTCAATTTTATGTTCCTGTCTAATATCCTAGAGCATAAATCCGACTATCAAGTTTTGCAAATAAATCCATGAGTGAAACTTTGTGAGACGCTTAAACATTTGCAATTAATCCAGTTGTAAAGTTCTGGAACATTTGTAACGTAACTGACATGATATAAAAAAAATAAATATAAGTACAAACAAATCCTTCGGACCAGCCATGCGAGAGCTGATAATCAGTTCAGTGGTCTGGCAAAACTCTTTTAATAATAATAATAATAATAATAATAATAATAATAATAATAATAATACATAAATAATAATACATAATAATTAATTATTATTATTATTATTATTATTATTATTATTATTATTATTATTATTTGATATCACTTTCTTTTTCGTGATCTTAATGGAAATAAAGTCCGCAGTATGATGTATATAGCAATATATTACATACATACTACTGCGGACTTTTTTTTCCAATAATAATAATAATAATAATAATAATAATAATAATAATAATAATAATAATAATAATAATAATAATAAAATCGTTTTCAGCATTACAATCCTCGCAAAAAACGGGCCCGTCTCTTAAAGGAATAAGCCTTTCCTTATAGAAACGAAGGATTTAACTCCAAGAACTATTAAAACTTACATGGCCCCCTAAAAAAAAAAAAAAAGGGAAAACACACACCAGAGCAAAATCTGGAGAACTCTGAGGAGTATTTCCCCTCCCCCTCCCTTCCCCTAGTTTAGGGACGTGTCCCCCCTCCCCTAATTTAGGGACGTCCCTCTCCCCCTCTCCCCTAATTTAGGGATTTTCCTTCCCTGATTTAGGGACGGTTCCTCCCCTGGTTTAGGGACGGTTCCTCCCTTGATTTAGGGATGGTTCCTCCCCTGATTTAGGGACGTTTCCCACCCTAATTTAGGGGCGTTTCCTCCTCTAATATAAGGATGTATCCCCTCTCCCCTTCCTCCCCTAATTTAGGGACGTTTCTCCCCCAAATTTTGAACGTTTCCTAGCCTAGGGATGTTTCCTCCCCTAATTTAGGGACTTTTCCCCCCCTATTTCCTCCCCTAATTTAGGGACGTTTCCCCCTAATTTAGGGACGTTTCCTCCCCTAACTTAGGGACGTTTATTCCCCTGATTTCGGGACGTTTCCTCCCCTAAGTTAGGGACGTTTCTTCCCCTAATTTAGGGACGTTTCCCTGGATGTCTTCCTCACGAGTTTGATCTCCTTCTGGTAGTGTACACGAAATAATTAGGCCGAGTCTGAAAGAGAAGTGTCATCTGGGAGACGCTGTTGGGAGATGTAAGTGGTGATTAAAGCCACTTCAGGCGAAGCCAGTGGTGCGTCTGAATGCTGAGGAGGGAGAGAGAGAGAGAGAGAGAGAGAGAGAGAGAGAGAGAGAGGGACGAAGAAGGTGAGAAGTTGGGAGAAGACGGAATGTCTTCTTGGTTTGGGGCCATGAGAGAGAGAGAGAGAGAGAGAGAGAGAGAGAGAGAGAGAGAGAGAGAGAGGCGAAGAAGGAGAATGGAAGGCCCTTCCACCTCTCTTGTTCCATCTGTTAGCTAAAGGAGAGAGAGAGAGAGAGAGAGAGAGAGAGAGAGAGAGAGAGAGAGAGAGAGAGAGAGAGAGAGGACGAAGAAGGGAGAATGGAAGGTCCTCCTTTCCATCTCCTGTTCCATCTGTTGTGTCCATGAGAGAGAGAGAGAGAGAGAGAGAGAGAGAGAGAGAGAGAGAGAGAGAGAGAGAGAGAGAGAGAAAGGTACGAAGAAGGGAGAACGGAAGGTCCTCCTTTCCATCTCCTGTTCCATTCGTTTGGGGTCCAAGGAGAGAGAGAGAGAGAGAGAGAGAGAGAGAGAGAGAGAGAGAGGAGAGAGGAATAGATTCACTTCTATCTCCTTCTGCTGCCTTTTGCGATCTCGAAATTGCCAAGAACGCTTAAACTCTAATCATAATTGTTGGTTCCTTTCTGCATCAACAGATGGCGTTGGATGTCAAGCAATCAGATCCTGGGGATAGAAGGGAAACCAATCTCTCTCTCTCTCTCTCTCTCGCCTGACAATCAGATCATGGACAGGGGAGAAAGGAAAGTAGGAGTGGCAGAACGGCTGTTACGTGATGACAGGGGGAGACATTTGGTATTAAAGATTATCTTAATGTTCCCTGAAGATCGACATTTGCTGACAAGATCCGGTAATATATTTATATCAGTGGTTTCTCCCCTTGAGTAGAATTTATGAGGTGTCGTCATCAAGGCTATAGAGACTCCAGTCCATCTCCTTCACTTCTGAGGAGGTTTCCTAATCCCGTTGCCTTTTAAAGAGGCCAGGCCATTTCAAGGGCGTCGTCGCATTAGCATAAAAAATATTTATATTTCATTTCGCCGACATTTGCTTATTTGTGTTTTTCCTTCTTTTTTTTTTTTTTTTAACCTTAATCCGGTTTTTCTCTGAAGGAGGAGAAAGTCATTCAAAACGCAGTTCTAGAATGAAAATATTTACTTCTTCTTTAGCAGGTGCTCTGTAGGCATTACTTAATGTTCTCTGCGGCGTCCCTTAGGGCCCTAGCTTCAACCCCTTTCATTTCTGTTAATGGACCTCCGTTAAAGTTCTCTTTCATCCATCTTACTTTCCTCAACCCTCTCCTAGCAATTGTTTCACAGCGTAACTGCAAAAGGTTTTCCTCCTGTTGCACCTTTCAAACCTTTTTACTCTCAATTTTCCTCTCAGCGCCGAATGACCTCATCGTAGTTCCCAGCGCTCGCTTGGCCTTTGGCCTAAATTTTATATTCCTTTCCAACCTATTCCATTATTCCATTTATCAACGTAATTGAGTTTTTTTTTTTTTTTAAGATTTGAAATTTGTACCATTGCATTATAAGTAATTTTTGGACTTCGTCGTAATATTAAAACAATAATCCTGGTGTACAAAAATTAACATATGTTCCATTCCATTTATCAACTTAAGTGAGTTTTTTTTTTATTTTTTTTTTTGAAGATTTGAAGTTTGTACCATTTCATTATAAGTAATTTTTGGACTTCGTCGTAATATTAAAACAATAATCCTGGTGTGCAAAAATTAACATATGCTTATTTTTTTTTATATCTGTGTCTTCCAGTGCTAAAACAACACCTCAGGGTTACACGATAGTCTAATAGTTATTTCCTCCCGGACCATCCACTATTTCACCACTGACTTACAAATTTTACCCAAAACGAAGGTATCGTAAGCTTGGGAGGAAGGTACAAAAAAAATCTTTAAAAATGGGCATGATATTCCCAAAGGACCAGCCCATCCGAGGCCAGCATTCCTCGTCAGTGGAATGCCCCATAAAGTATGCAGAATGAGTGTGCCATAGATGCCCCATAAAGTATGCAGAATGAATATGCCTGAGTTATCTCGTAAAGTATGCAGGGTGAATATGCCTTGGTCCTATTGCAGGAATCAATGGGAAATTTACATGTTCCATGTTTCTCTGACTTCTATACATTACTTTCTTTATGTTACATCAAGTGCAGGATGATAATAATAATAATAATAATAATAATAATAATAATAATAATAATAATAATAATAATAATAATAATAATGAATAATAATAATAATAATAATTGCAAGAGACAGCTCCTGCTGAGTGGTGCAACAATTGTATAGAAAATATAGATTAGCAGAATATATTTTCTGATATACATTTACACTTAGCACGCACACTGAAGAGAAGTCTGTGTGAAAAATTTCTATTAAAATAAACACACAATAATCACAGAATAATAACAATAATAATAATACATAATAATACACACACACACAATAATAATAATAATAATAATAATTAATGACATAATGAAAGAAAATGTGGTTAATATAGATTTCAACTAAATAGATAACCCCTGATATACATTTATTACACCAAAAGGAAAGAATAATAATAATAATAATAATAATAATAATAATAATAATAATAATAATAATAATAATAATAATAATGAAAGCAAGTGTCTTAGTATAGATTTCATAAAGATAACCTCCCGGTTCTTATTACGCTTAAAAGGTATTACTAATAATAATAATAATTATAATAATAATAATGAAAGCAAGTGTCTTAATAGATAATAATAATAATAATAATAATAATAATAGCAACAAAAGCAATGCCGTAATATAGATTTCATATAAATAACCTCTCGGTTCTTATTACGCTCAAAAGGAATGCAGGATTGCCAGATCATGCAAAAATATTCATGAGAGAGAGAGAGAGAGAGAGAGAGAGAGAGAGAGAGAGAGAGAGAGAGAGAGAGAGATGGATGGGGTGTTAAATACGTGAAGTTTCCACCGAGATGTAGAAGAAATGGCCATGAACTCGGCCCTGAATTACCCAAATGATTTTCAGGCAACGGACGTGACGCTGAGAGAGAGAGAGAGAGAGAGAGAGAGAGAGAGAGAGAGAGAGAGAGAGAGAGAGAGAGAGAGAGAGAGATTTTAATGAAATCTTTGCAATAGGTAAAGTAATGTAAAGCATTTCTGACAATACCCATGTAAAATGTATGTAATAACACTTACAGAGAGAGAGAGAGAGAGAGAGAGAGAGAGATTTTAGTGAAAACTTTGAAATAGGTAAACTAATGTAAAGTATTTCTGCCAATACTCGTGTGAAATGTATGCAATAACACTTACAGAGAGAGAGAGAGAGAGAGAGAGAGAGAGAGAGAGAGAGAGAGAGAGAGAGAGAGAGAGAGAGAGAGAGAGCCCATTCGGACTGGAATCTTACGACCCGGAAGAATTCCTTTCCAGAACGGCGCTAACAGAGCCTCGTAAGTTTCCATTCGCGCCGGAGGTAATAAAATTAAGCAGTAGATCTCGCGTTTGGAAACGGCCCAGGAAGGAATTACACAGATGACGTCAGTGGCATTACGGAGAAAGCAGACTCCTACGTGCCCCTTTCTCGTGCTTTCTCTCCGAGAAAAAGAAGAAGAAGAATGTCTTCTCGACGAATGAACATTTCGGTCACTTTGGGAAGGATGGTTTGGTCAGCTCAGAAATGCCCTGTGCTTCAGTGAAAGCCGCATGCTTCAGTGAAAGCCTCATGATTCAGTGAAAACCTCGGGCTTCAGTGAAGGCCTCATGCTTCAGTGAAAACCTCATGCTTCAATGAAAACCTCAGGCTTCAGTGAAAGCCTCATGCTTCAGTGAAAAACCTTCAGGCTTGCTTCAATGAAACCTGAAAACCCAGGCTTCAGTGAAAACCCGGGCTTGAGAGCCTCATGCTTCAATGAAAACCTCAGGCTTAAGTGAAAACCTCAGGCTTAAGTGAAAGCTTCATGCTTAGTGAAAACCTCATGCTTCAGTGAAAACCTATTCTTCAGTGAAAGCCTCATGCTTCAATGAAAACCTCAGGCTTCAGTGAAAGAAACCCTCAGGCTTAAGTGAAAGCCTCATGTTTCAGTGAAACTTCCCATGCCTAATGAAACCTCAGGCTCAGTCAATGAAAACCTTCGGGCTTCAGTGAGAGCCAATCATGCTTCTAATGAAAACCCATGCTTATGAGAAACCTCATGCTTCATACTAATGAAAACCTCAGGCTTGAAAAACCTCAGTGAAAGAAAGCCTCATGCTTAGTGAAAACCTCATGCTTCAGTGAAAACCTATTCTTCAGTGAAAGCCTCATGCTTCAATGAAAACCTCAGGCTTCAGTGAAAGCCTCATGCTTGAATGAAAACCTCATGCTTCACTGAAAACCTCGGGCTTAAGTGAAAGCCTCATGCTTCAATGAAAACCTCAGGCTTAAGTGACAGCCTCATGCTTAGTGAAAACCCCATGCTTCAATGAAAACCTCAGGCTTCAGTGAAAACCTCAGGCTTCAGTGAAAGCCTCATGCCTTGTGAAAACCTCATGTTTCGGTCAAAACGTCATACTTCACTGAAAACCTCTTGCTTCAATCTAAACCTCATGCTTCAGTGAAAGCCTCTTGCTTCAATGAAAGCCCATGCTTCAATGAAAACCTCATGCTTCAGTGAAAACCCCGTGTATCAGTTAAAACCTCAGGCTTCAGTGAAAGCCTCATGCTTAGTGAAAACCTCATGCTTCAGTCAAAACCTCTTTTTTCAGTCAAAATCTCATGCTTCAGTCAAAACCCCATGTTCAATGAAAACCTCACGCTTCAGTGAAAACCTCACGCTTCAGCTAAAACCCCATGCATCAGTGAAAACCTCATGCTTCAGCGAGAACCTCGCAATAGGGGTCATCTTCCAAAACTGTCATAAGTCACCACGAGCGATCGATCAGCTTCATCATAAATGCATATCTCTAAGATTCCCCCAGTGAATAAATTCTCATAAATTCTCATAAATTGTCATAAATGCCGTCCATAATCAGTCTTGAAGTTTCACTCTGAGAGGCGAAAGTCCTCCCGAAAGTCACAAATCACGCCCCCTGCCTGAGGGGGAAGGGGGTCGGGGGTGGGCGAATTTCATTGCTTTTCGGTTATTTTCTTCGTGGGTCGATTGGCCGATCGACCACTCCTTTTTACTCTCTTTTTATCCTCTTTTGTGAATTGCATTTATCACATATCAGGTTTATTTTATTCGTTTGCTTTATTAATTTATCATTTCCTGTATTCGTTTATCACTTCCTTTCCTCGTGTATTAATCCTTTTATTCGTTAATAAATTTTTCTTTATTCGTTTATCAGTTCCTTTCTTCGTTTATCATTTCCTTCATTCTTTTATCGTTTCCTTCATTGTTTTATAATTTCCTTTATTTATATATCATTTCCTTTATTCATTTATCACTTCCTCTCTTCGTTTATCATTTCCTTTATTTATTTATCATTTCATTCATTCGTTTATAATTTCCTTTGTTTATATATCATTTCCTTTATTCATTTATCACTTCTTTTGTTCGTTTATCATTTCCTTTATTTATTTATCATTTCCTTTATTGGCTTATAATTTCATTTATTTAGATATCATTTCCTTTATTCGTCTGTCACTTCCTTTCTTTGTCTATAATTTCCTTTATTCGTTAATAATTTTCTTTATTAGTTTATCATTTCCTTTATTCATTTATAATTTTCTTCATTCGTTTGTAATTTCCTTTATTCATTAATCATTTCCTTTATTCGTGTATCACTTCCTTTCTTCGTTTATCACTTCCTTTATTCATTTATCATTTCCTTCATTCGTTTATAATTTCCTTTATTCATATATAATTTCCTTTATTCGTTTGTCACTTCCTTTATTAATTCATTCAATATGTTTAAGATTGGGCATTGCTTGACCACAATTTCATTCTCTTTTGTGCTTCACATTTATCACAGTTTGTGTTCTTATTGCTTTCTATCAGGTTGATTGTATTCATTGTCTTTATTAGTTTATCATTTCCTTTATTCATTTATAATTTCCTTTATTAGTTTATCATTACCTTTATTCATTTGCCATTCCCTTTACTCGTTTTGCATTACCTTTATTCATTTGTCATTTCTTTTGTTAGTTTAACATTGCCTCTATTCATTTGTCATTTCCTTTATTTGTTTGTCGTTTTCTATATTCATTTATCATTACCTTTATTCGTTTATCATTTCCTTTCTTCGTTTAACATTTCCTTCATTCTTGCTTGACCTTATTTTTACTCTCGTGCACCACATTTATATATCGCAGTTTTGCGTTCCTATCTCTTTCCGTAGTTTTCTTTATTAGTTTATCATTTCCTTTATTCATTTGTAATTTCATTTATTAGTTTATCATTTCCTTTTTCAGTTTATCATTTCCTTAATTCGTTTATAATTTCCGTTCTTCGTTTATTATCCCCTTTATTCATTTATTCATTCTGTTTTACGATTGGGCATTTTATTAACTTATTGCTTGACCACAGTTTTATACATATTGCGTGTGTGTGTGCATATAGGAAAGAGAGAGAGAGAGAGAGAGAGAGAGAGAGAGAGAGAGAGAGAGAGAGAGAGTAACACGAAGACCTATATAACTTTTCCTCCGCTTTCTCTCTTTCCCACGAAAGATACGAGACTTTGACATCTGATCAGAAGATTTACCAGAATGGCTTCTTCTGGTCGTTCATCTTTCCATTCCCTCAGTGACCATGATAAGCGACGCCTGAATCTATTCCATTTTTATGCATGCCAGTGAGCTGTTATTCGAGATTTAGTGGAGACGAGCTCGATTTATAGAATGTTGGCTGTTAATTGTATGCCGCAGGATGTGAGGAAAAGAGAATGATGCCTAGCTGAATCATTCTAGAGAAATATATTTAAAAGGCATTGAAGTATGGATTTAGAAGGTTATTTTTGTATGGGTGTTATTTGTACGTAAATATCTTTTATTAAATACGAGTTTTTGGAGGTCTCAACTTTAGAGAATATATTATTTGAATGTTGACTAAATTATGGCAAAACCAGTTACTTTCTACTTTTTTTTTTAGTTGTTAATTTTCTTAAATATCTTTTCTTCTTAAGTATGAGTTGACTCCCTAGAGGCATTATTTTAGAGAATATTTTCGTAACTATTGAATAAAATTATGACAAAACTGCAATACACTTTCACTCTTTGTTAGCTTTTAATTGTATGTAAATCTTTCCTAAGTATAATTCCTTCTGGAGGCATCACTCTAGAGAACGTGTTTAGAACGTTGAACAAATTGCGACAAACTTAATACGCAATCACTGGCACTGTCCAAAACACAAAACCTGGATATGATTTACCCAATACTACAATGACCAGGGTTTAGATACCGTCTTTAAACGGCTCTCGAGGCCCCAACATCAACATAACCTGGGATACTTAAGGCTCTCCCTCGGGGAATATTCCATATTCATAAACGCGTTCAGAGCACACCACACTTTCCCCGAGAGCCATACCAATAACAAACGCCTCCAGAGTTTTACGAGCATTACCTCCCAGGCGATGTTTCGGAATATATTAAGAGGAGAGAGTGATTGCATAGAAGAGTTGTCTCATTCCTGGTGAATTTATGTGGTATAGGAGATGGAGATGTTTGTTGGTCCAGTCTGCTTCTTAATCTGCCTGACATCGACGTCGGACATTCAGATTCTCAGTCGAAAACTGATAATCATTACAGGAATATTTGAGGTAATTGGCGCATTATCAGTCCCGCCTTTGCTGATGATACGAATGGTGATAATAGTGGTTCTTCACTTGATGGTGATGATGATGATGATGATGAGAAATGATGATAATGAAAAATAATCTCATTTTTCGCCGGACAGCCAAATTTTCAGTCGAAAACCGAGAACCATTACTGGAGTATTTGAAGGAATTGGTGCATTATCGGTTCCACCTTTGCTGATGATACGATTAGTGATTATAATGATTCTTCACTTGATGATGGTGATGATGAGAAGTGATGATAGTGAAAAATAATCATTCTTCGCCGGACAGTCAAATTCACAGTCGAAAACCGAGAACCTTTACAAGAGATACTTGAAGTTATTGGTGCATTATCGGTTCCACCTTTGATGTTGCGGATGGTGATAATAATAACCCTTCACTTGATGATAATGAGAATGATGATAGTGAAAAATAATCTTCTTTGTCGGACAGTCAAATTCGCAGTCGAAAACTGAGAACCATTACAGCAATACTTGAGGTAATCAGTGCATTATCAGTCTCGCCTTTGCTGATGACGCGGACGGTGACAATAATGACTCTTCCCTTGATGATGATGATGAGAAATTATGATAGTGAAAAATAATCTCATTCTTCGCCGGACAGTCAAATTCGTAGTCGAAAACCGAGAATCATTTTACAGCAATAATTTAGGTAAAAGACACATTACCAATCCCACCTTTTTACTGATGATACGGATGTCAGTAACAGTATCTGTTCACTTGATTGATGTAATAGCAACTTCCGGAATGAATTAGAAAATAAAAATATCCAAACCAGATTACGTCATGAAGGGTGGTCCACTAATTCTTCCTCGGTCCACTAATTCTTCCTCGTTCCTCATTAGTTTTCTTAAAGAGCTTAGCTTTGATGTCCTTATTGAATTATGTTTTTAATATACTGTTAAAGAAAACTATTGCGCCGGCTTTGTCTGTTCGTCCGCACTTTATTCTTTGAGCACTTTTTTCTGTCCGTACTTTTTCTGTCCGCTCTCAGGGGCTGGAGGGTTGCAAATTGGTATGTTGATCATCCGCCCTCCAATAATCAAACATTCCAAATTGTAACCCCCTAGCTTCGGTAGTTTTTATTATATTTAAGGTTAAAATTAGCCATAATCATGCGTCTGACAACGCTATAGGACAGGCCACCACGATGCCGTGGCTGAAAGCTTCATGGGCCGCGGTTCATACAGCATTGTACGCTGTACAGAAAACTCGATTACGCCGAAGAAACTTCGGCGCATTTTTTACTTGTTTTGATTGAAATTGATCGAAGAAAAAAGGTGGTCTTTTGGCTCTCTTCTTTAGATGCATCGATGCCCCAGTGTCCTGGGAGAGCTGCATTGACCTGCACTGACCTGCATTGAACGGCTGTCGCAGAACTTAA
Source organism: Macrobrachium rosenbergii (assembly GCF_040412425.1). Classification (NCBI taxonomy): domain Eukaryota; kingdom Metazoa; phylum Arthropoda; class Malacostraca; order Decapoda; family Palaemonidae; genus Macrobrachium; species Macrobrachium rosenbergii. The sequence continues at coordinate 24,047,730 of NC_089763.1, read as the reverse complement.
GGTTTCCAAGAAAGGAATAAGTTTACTTGAAGAGAGTCAGAGAGAGAGGGAGAGAGAACATACAATTTATGCCAGAGGCCAAGCGCTGGGACCTACCTATGATGAGGTCATTCAGCGCTGAAAGGAAAATTGAGAGGAATAAAAAGTTTTGAAAGGCATAGCAGGAGAAAAACCTTTAGCAGTTCCATCATGAAACAATTGGTAGGAGAGGGTTGAGAAAGTAAGATGGAAGGAAGAGAATACGAATGGAGGTACAGTAAAAGGAATGAAAGGGGTTGCAGGTAGGGAAATTGACAGTAAAAAGGTTTGAAAGGTGTAACGGGAGAAAAAACTTTAGCAGTTGCACTAAGAAGTAATAGTTAGGAGAGGGTGCAAAGGAAGGGAATATGAACGGAGGTATAGTAAAACGAGTGAAAGGGCTTGCAGCTAGGGGCCTAAGGAAGGGACGCTGCAAATAATCTCATGTAATGCCTACAGTGCACCGCGTGACGTGCACTGACGGCACTATTCCCCTACGGGGAAAGAGAATCTGAATTTTTTTTCTCCGTTCCATTCTTATATGAATATAATGACGTTAAATCTTCCCACATAACCACTTAAGGAAAGCCTTTCAAAACTATATATAGTATAATATTTTTCTGAAACAAAGCCCTTCAGAATGATATTGTCATTTCTTTTGTAGGGGATTTTTTTTTTCTTTTTCTTTTGTTGTACGTTGTTTTACGTTTTCTGAAAAGAAAGCTATTGTACCGGCTTTGTCTGTCCGTCCGCAATTTTTCTGTCCGCCCTCAGATTATAAAAAGCTACTGAGGCCAGAGGGCTGCAAATTGTTATGTTGATCATCCACCCTCCAATCATCAAACATACCAAATTGCAGCCCTCTAGCCTCAGTAGTTTTGATTTTATTAAAGGTTAAAGTTAGCCATAATCGTGCGTCTGTCAACGCTTTAGGCCAGCCACCGCCGGGCCTTGGTTAAAGTTTCATGGGCCGCGGCTCATACGGCATTATACCGAGACCACCAAAAGATAGATCTATTTTCGGTGGCCTTGATTATACGATGTACAGAGAACTGGATTGCGCCGAAGAAACTTCGGCTCATTTTTTACTTGTCTTTTAGTATAATCACAGGAATGAAAAATTATCAGAAGGCAAGTTTCTCAGTAATGTGGATCAAAGGCCTGAATTCTCAGGTATAATGAACTTCTGCACTTCTCTCTCTCTCTCTCTCTCTCTCTCAAAGGAATGAACTCTCTCTCTCTCTCTCTGTCAAAAGTAATATTAATTCCTCTAAATTCAGTTATAATATAATGAACTTTTAATTTCTAAAACTCTCTCTCTCTTTTTCTCTCTCTCTCTGCCCTCTCTCTCTCTCTCAAAAGTAATAATATTAATTCCTCTAAATTCAGTTATCAAAATATATAATGAACTTTAATTGCTAATAAAACTCTCTCTCTCTCTCTCTCTCTCTCTCTCTCTCTCTCTCTCTCTCTGCTCCTCCTCCTCACCAGACGCCCAGAAACTTAACGCCTCCCCTGATTCCCGTAATTTAGAGGCCCCTTCATTCATACACGGATTAAAACTCCCCTCGACTTTCAGAACTCTTTCCTTGAGAAAGAGATGACCCCATTCGCCCGAAGGTTCAGTCATCTCACCTTTCTCGAGGGCTGTACTTCCTTTCCCCTCCTAGACAATGTCCTGTCTTCCCCGGCAGTATTAGAGGATCGGGTCTTCAAAAAAGAGAAAATATGATTCATATTCAATATCTGTGAAGTGTGGCTTCTTCCAGGAAGGGCGTTCAGGGCCCATTATGAGAGAGACCGTTTCGAAAATGGCGCGGGGGGGAAAAAAACTGTTATGGTTAAGCTGTCATACCTTGGACAACGATGGCAGGAGTTATATGGTGCACTCTCTCTCTCTCTCTCTCTCTCTCTCTCCTCTCTCTCTCTCTGTTAGTCTTTCTGGATATGATAAATGGACATATATATATATATAAAGAGAAGTATATATATATATATATATATATATATATATATATATATATATATATATATATATATATATATATATATATATATATATATATATATATATATATATATATATTAAAAATGCATCACTTATAATGTATATGAACGGAAATAATTAAAATCCAAAATACATGAACGGTCGTATTTCTAAAATACAAAAAAAAAAGGGAGCTGACCGTTTGCACAAACGGTCCTCTTAGACAGTCGCTCACATATATATAGCAATATATATATATATATATATATATATATATATATATATATATATATATATATATATATATATATATATATATATATTCAGTATAAAAATCCCTAGCGTAAATAATGGGTTGAAATTCACTGGCTTTCAGTAAATCTTCCAGCACCTCAAAAACCAGAGTCCTCTTTCCCATAGGCACAACTGTTCCCAACTTGCCAACATGGCGACGCATCTCAAAAGTAATTTGATTATGTTACCTGAAGGAGCCCCTATAACGTTGTATTAGCATTGACACAGCCTCTCCCCTCCTCCTCCTCCTCCTCCTCCTCCTCCTCCTCCTCCTCCTCCCCTCCTCCTCCTCCTCCTCCTCCTTCCTCTGCTAACATTCAGAGGCACTTGACCACAGCACAGGATTCCAGGAATCCCATTCCGGGGCCTTCCTTTCCTTCCTTCCTTCCTTCCAGGGGGCGCCCTGGAACTAAACGCGTACGGTCTGGACGATTTTTTGAAGTAGTTATTTAAACGACTAATTTCTATTTGCTGTTTATTTAAGTTAAAAAAAGAGGAAAAAGTTCTCTATTTGCTTTGGCTTCAAGTTATACTCCTACATCTTGTCGTTCATTTGTTCAGCTGCAGAACTGTTATTTTGTTCTGTGTCAGTTTTTCTTCACTTCAACATACGTGAGAGGTCCGCTTGCCTAGTTAAATAATGGACTTTTGGCTACTTTCAAAATATTTTGTGTCTTGTCATTATATATGTGAGAAGAGAAGAAAAAGATTATTTTTCATTATCATCATTCTCATCATCATTATCAAGTGAACACTCATTGTTATCACCATTCGTATGATCAGCAAATGTAAGACTGATAATGCGCCAATTACCTAAATTATTGCTGTAATGGTTCTCAGTTTTAGACCGCGAATTTGACTGTCCGGCGAAGAAGGAGATTATTTTTTTCATTATCATCATTCTCATCATCATCAAGTGAAGAATCATTATCATCACCATTCGTATCATCAGCAAAGGCGGGACTGATAATGCACCAATTACCTCAAGTATTCCTGTAATGATTCTCAGTTTTCGACTGAGAATTCGACTGTCCGACGTCGATGTCAGGCAGAAAAAAAGCAGATTGGACCTATAAGCATCTCCTATATCATATAATATATTCACCAGGAATGAGATAGCCCTTCTATGCAATCACTTGCTCCTCTTAATATATTCCGAAACGTCGCCTGGGAGGAAATGATCGTAAAACTCTGGAGGCGTTTGTTATTGATATGGCTCTCGGGAAAGTGTGGTGTGCTCTGAACGCGTTTATGAATACGGAAAATTCCCCCGGGGGAGGGCCTTAAGTACCCCAGTTTATGTTGGTGTTCGGGTTTCGAGAGCCGTTTAAAGACTTCATCTAAGCCCTGGACATTGTAGTATTGGGTAAATCAAATAAAATGTATCAAAGTTTTTTTCGTGATTTTAATCAGTGGCTACAAATATGTTCTATGGAGTGATACGTCCACAAGGAACTCATACTTGAGAAAAGATATTTACGTACAGTTATCAACCAAGAAAAAGTGAAAGCGTATTGCAGTTTTGTCATAATTTTATTCAATAATTACGAATGTGTTCTGTAAAGTGACGCCTCTAGAAGGAACTCATACTTAAGGCAAGAAATTATGATATATGTATATACTTTTACATATATATATATATATATATATATATATATATATATATAGGTATATATATATATATATATATATATATATATACACATACATATTGTTTATTGTACAATTAACAGCCAACAGAAAACTACACAATTTAAATCATACTTCAGTAGATGCAAGTATGTTTTCTAGAGTGACGCCTTCAGAGGGAATTCATAATTAAGAAAGGATATATATATACTTACAAATAGAAAAAATATGTATATTTACGTACAAATAACATCCAACACAAAAACTACACATTTTAAATCATATACTTTTAATACTTGCAAATATGTTCTCTAGAGTGATGGTTTCAGAGGGAATTCATACTTAAGAAAAGATATATATATATACACATATATATATATATATATATATATATATATATATATATATATATATATATATATATATATATGGTATATATATTTATGTACAAATAACACCCAACAAAAACTAACCTTTAAATCATACTTCAATCCTTGCAAATATGTTTTCTAGAGTAATGCCTTCAGAGGGAACTCATACTGAACATCACGACGTACACAATTAACAACCAACATTCTAAACCTCGAAACTCGCCTCCCATAAATCTCGAATAAGCAAGCTCACTGGCATGCATAAAATGGAACAGATTCAGGCGTCGCGCTTATCATGGTCGCTGGGGGAATGGAAAGCATGAACACGATCCGAAGAAGCCATTCTGAGAGCGTCTTCTGATCAAGTGTCGGGGGAAAGTCTCTCGTATCTTTCGTGGGAAAGAGAGAGAGAAAAAGCGGAGGAAAAAAGAACGGTGTTTTATATAGGACTTCGTGTCTGTCAGTGAGACGCCTTCTCTTCCTCTCAATCTTTTCTGTGTTTATGCATGCACGCGTCAGGCTCGCGCACACATATACTGTGTGAGTAAATATATATAGAGAGTGAAGAGTATATATATATATATATATATATATATATATATATATATATATATATATATATATATCAAATTTCTCTCTCCTCTTTACATCCTCAGTAATTAATCACAACATATCATCAAATCTGAATATATAAATATATATCTTTATATATATATATATATATATATATATATATATATATATATATATCTCCAACATAATTTCTCACGGTCCTATTCTCATCCTGTTATTCTTATGCATAAACAAAACCTGTCTCCCTTCTATATATATATTTTTGTATACTCATCTCTCTTCTGTTTTTTTTTTTACTTTATTTCTCCTCCCTTCCGTTTTTTTTTTATCTCTCCTTTTTCTTTTCTAAGTCCGAGCGAGCTCCTTTAAAACTTTAGGACCTCAAAGGAGTTGTTCGGCGCATTTGTTTTGGTACTGCGGAAGCCTTTTCTGTCCGAACAATTTATTCATGGCTCTATAGCAGACGACTCTTCCGTCCGTCCGTCCTTGCTTGCTTGCTTGCTTTCTTTCTTTCTTCTTTCTTTCTGTCTTTCTTTCTTTCTTTCTTTCTTTCTTTCTTTCTTTCTTCTTCTTCTTCTTTTCTTTCTTTTTCTTCATCCATTCATTCGGTTTCTTTCTTTCTTTCTTGTTTTCTTCCTCCTTCCTCATCTTCTTCTTTCTTTCTTTCTTTATTTCTTCCTCCTGTTCCTCCTCCTCCTCCTCCTCCTCCTCCTTCGTCTTGAATTTGTTCCTCGTCGTCTTGTTCTTCTTATTCAACTTAGGAAAACGGGGGAGTGACGAATAGTATATTTTTCCTTTTTGCACTTTCCATTCCTCCTAATTCGTGAAGAAGAAGAAGAAGAAGAAGAAGAAGAAGAAGAAGAAGAAGAAGAAGAAGAAGAAGAAGAAGAAGAAGAAGAAGAAGAAGAAGAGGAGAGAGAGAGAGAGAGAGAGAGAGAGAGAGAGAGAGAGAGAGAGAGAGAGAGAGAGAGAGAACGTTGCCTGGGAAGACGACTAGGCATATTGGAAATGAATAAATTTCACTTGAGGTAGACTTGATTCTCAGGTTCATTATTGAGCCTTAGTTGTCCAAAGAAGGAAAAGAAGGAGTATTTTAGAGGCAGGAGGAAAGTTATGGGCTGAGGAAATGAGTCGCGAGTTCCCTGTGGCACGGCTGACATTAGCAGATGGCACAACACTGATCTGAGATAGTGAGGAAAACCTGCAGAAACTGGTGAAATAATTGCTCAAAGGGGGATAGAGTCTTGTTGTGGAGGTAGCTAGGTTTGCAGATTATGAAAAGGTGGATGTGCTGGGTGATTTAAATGCAGGGAGTGTCAGAGTTTGATATATGTAAATGACATTAGACGCTCAGAAACATGGTGAAAGAATTTTTTAAAGGCAGAGAGTCTGATTCTGTACATAGCTGGGTTTGCAGACTATGGAAAGATGATGGATGGGCTAGGCGATTAAACTGCAAGAAATATCAGAGTTTGATGTGTGTGTAAATATATTGGAGGCAAAACGGCACTGATTTGAGATATTGAGGAAAAACTACAGAAACGGGTGAAATAATTGCTCAAAGGGGGATAGAGTCTGGTTCTGGACATTAGCTAGGTTAGAAGATTATGGAAAGATGGATGGGCTAGGTGATTTAAATGCAAGAAACGTCGAGTTTGATATGTGCATATGACATTGGAGGCGCATATAGTGAGGAGAAACTGCAGAAACTTGTGAAAGAATACTTCATGGGGGGATAGAGTCTAATTCTGGCATAGCTGGGTTTTCAGATTACGAAAAGGTAGACGGGCTAGTGATTTAAATGCAAGAAATGTCATTTTAGGTGCATTTGGCAGGAACCACAGGATGTTATCAATCTCCCAATAAATCCTCTTCTTTCCAAGCCACCAACACCCGTTAGGAGGAACCGAGAAAGCCTCTGTATTCAGTTCCACCGACTGTAAAACAATGAAGTGAAACAGAAATAATTTCCTGCGTGATTTTGTAAGTCTAGCTCTCGTTTACATGTCTCTACAAGACAAGGCAAAAATATTCCTTCCGTTTCGACAGATGTTTATACTTCTTTCAGTGAACAGAGAGCAAATTGGACTTCAGATTCTCGTTCATAACAGACGAATCCTTTGTTTGCGTTTTGTGAAAAGAAAAATAAGTTCCATTGCAGTGAATAACAAGTTTGCAACTTACAAGAATTGCATATTGTCTTTTTATATATATATATATATATATATATATATATATATATATATATACATATATATATATATATATATATATATATATATATATATATATATATATATAAGACAAAATCCACGAAGAAAGAGAAACAATGGGGTGCTGCAAGGCCTTTCGACTTATAATCCTTTGTAAAGGACTATAAGTCGAAAGGCCTTGCAGCACTCCACTGTTTTTCTTTCCTTTGTGGATTTTGTCATTATCTTTATATTCCTCATGTTCCATATTTTCGTACTCAGTTGAACACACACACACACACACACACACACACACACACACACACACACACACACACACACACACACACACACACACATATATATATTGTGTGTATCTTAGTTCTTTGGTGATGTTTACACCATAGAAATACCAAATCGTTTGGCCCTTGTTATGAAAAAGCAAAAATTCGTTCCAATTATTTCTCGGCTGCGATTCGCCAATTCAAAAATCGCTGTTCATAATTCGCAAATGATCACAGAGAAGAATTTTCCAGCAATTAGAAAGCTTACAAAGTATCGAATAGCAGTTTAAAGTAAATTCGTTTTATATAGGAAATGTTGAAGTGTCTTTTACTCAAGTAATTCGATAGTTTTAGAAACGTTTGCCTTCAAAATAGTTTGACAACCACATTCAGACACCGTATTCATTTACCTGTCAACTTTAAATTTTACATTTTTATTTTTACAGTATATCCAGCGAAGAGCGCATTTCAGCTACCTTTCATCTATGCAGTCCTCCAGAAGCCTATTCTAATCTAACCTAACCTCCAAAAACCTAATCTAATTAACCTAACCAACACAAACCTAACCTAACCTCCAGAAGCCTTTCCTAACCTAACCTCCAAAAACCTAATCTAACCTAACCTAACCAACAAAAACAACCTAACCAACAAAATCCTAACCTAACTTAACCTCCAGAAGCATATCCTAACCTAACCTAACCTCCAAAAATCTGACCTAACTTAACCTAACCAACAAAAACAACCTAGCCAACAACAACCTAGCCAACAAAAACCTAACCTAACCTAACCTCCAGAAGCATATCCTAACCTAACCTAACCTCAAAAACCTAATCTAACCTAACCTAACCAACAAAAACCTAACCTAACCAACAAAATCGTAACCTAACATAACCTCCAGAAGCATATCCTAACCTAACCTAACCTAACCTCCAAAAACCTAAGCTAACCTAACCTAAGCTTTTAAGCAAATGTCATGTACTGTCTTTTTGCCACCTTTATCCAGTCTTCCAGTTACTATTTGTCATCCTGATTCTCATCAAACATACAATAATGCAATTTCCCAACTGTATACATTATTATTGCATTGGGAGTTTCTTAGGCCTAAGTACAATTATCTTTGATAAAGAGACTGGGAATCTCTCAGGTCACAGGTTAACGTGTAGAGACTTAAGAGTCATCCCTCATCAATATTTTTTCATAGCTACATTCATCCAAAAATTTCTCCAACCATTTTCATCCACATAGTCCTCCAGCCAAACTCATCCACTTTTTACCAGCCAAATTAATCTGTAGAGCCTTTACAGTTATCTCTCATCCATATATTTCCATAACAGCATTCATCCAAATCTGTCTCCCACTACTTTCACCCACATAGTTCTTCAGCCAAACTCATCCACTCTTTACCAGCAGCGCTCATCCATCTTGAGTCTTTCAACAGCAGTCATCCACTATCGAATTCTATCATCATCTATAGAACCATAGAATCTTTATAGTTATCTCTCATCCATATATTCCCATCCAAAACTTTCTCCAACTATTTTCACCCACATACTCCTTCAGCTAACTCAGCACTTTACCAGCTAATCCATCCCAAGTCCACAGCAGTCTTATCAATTCCATCATCTGCAGTTATCTCTCATCCATCCCAAAAAGTCGTAGTTTCAACCAGCAGCCATCCAGTCTTTCCCGCGCCATCCACCCGCGCATTTCATCATCATCCGTAGAACTGTCCAACCAAGCCGTGTTCTCTTCGGAGTTAGTCACAATTCTTCAAGAATCCCCGGATTCGCGACGGCTTAGACCGAAGATGACTTCCTGAGACCTGGTCTTTTCTCGTTATCGTCCTCTCCGCTCGCAACTTTTGTTGTCGTGTGTACTGTTTATTGCGAGACGCGCAAAGACAAAGAGAGAGAGAGAGAGAGAGAGAGAGAGAGAGAGAGAGAGACGTGACTGTCATAGAGACAGATGACAGTAATAAGTATGTATGTGTATATACTGTATATATATATATATATTATATATATATATTTATATATATGTGTATATATATACATATATATATACATATATATATATATATATATATATATATATATATATATATATATATATATATATATATATTATAGAGAGATAGAGAGATTTATTACCTCTGGTTCATTTCTTGTTCTCCTTTCTCTTCATCTCCATTCTCTTCTCAGTTCCTTATTTCACATTTGCTGTTTCATCCCTTTTCAACTTAATCATGTTGCTTAATGTGTATATTCATCATAATTTAAATTCCTCTTCTTCTTCTTCATTTAATGACCACCACCACCACCACCTCCTCCTCCTCCTCCTCCTCCTCCTCCTCCTCCTCCTCCTCCTCCTCCTCCTCCTCCTCCTCCTCCTCCTCCTCCTCCTCCTCCTTCTTCTTCTTCTTCTTCTTCTTCTTCCCTTACGGAAGAAAGGAACCTTGACGTGTTTTCGTCCCAGAAACCAGATGAGGAAACTTACTTATGCTCAGGTTATTTTTACCTTCCATTTTTCCTCATCAGGAGTATCATTTTTCTTTTTCTTCATCTTCTTCTCCTTCTTGTCTTGCAGCCTTTGTTTACTCTTTTTTTACTCCACATTATCCGGTTTTCTTTCTGCTTTTATTTGATAAAGGAAATAAGGAATAATTAAAACGACGAAATTCGTGCATATGAGATAATGAACTGATGCTTCGTGTTATTTTCCACAACTCTCTCTCTCTCTCTCTCTCTCTCTCTCTCTCTCTCTCTCTCTCTCTCTCTCTCTCTCTCTCTCTCTCTCTCACATATATATATATTATATATGGAAATATATTTATGTATATACATATGAAAATATATTTATGTATATACATATATTCATATGTATATATGTATATATATGTATATATATACATACATATATGTATATATATGTATGTATGCATAAGTATTTCTTAGCCACAGAAATACAATCCATAATGGAAAAAAGAAACAGTTTAAGAAATACATACAGTGGACATGTAGGGTTGTACTTTATTATATATTAGACGATTTACGTTAAAATAAAAACAAAAGAAGAAATACGGTGCTTACAGCTATTAAAGGATAACATAAAACACATTAGCGTCCAGTTCATAGTTCGTTAAACAGGGAGGGCAACAGTCTAATAAGGTTAAACAGGTAATTATGCAAATACCTGTGTTAATATATCGCGTGGATCGTCATCATTTTTCGTTATATGGATCAAGAGCTTGGCCTGTCTTGAATAAACTTATAGTAGTATAGACCTGTGCTAGTATCAGAGGCATTTGTTTTGTTTATGTATGTGTATATATATAATGTATATATATAATATATATATATATATATATATATATATATATATATATATATATATATATATATATATATATATATATATATATATAGATAGACAAAATCCACGAAGGCAAGAGAAACAACGGAGTGCTGCTGCAAGGCCTTTCGACGTTAGTCCTTTACTTAGCAGACTTTATTCATATATTCATCTCGTTCCATATTTTTGTGATTGAGTTATGCACACACACATATATACATATATATGTATATATATAAATTTGTATATATATATATATATACACATACAATATATATTTGTATACTGTATGTATATATATATATATATATATATATATATATATATATATATATATATATATATATATTTTTGTATTCAGTATATTTGTTATTTTACCAAGGAACTGGGTAAAAAATGCTCTAGAGAGATTATTCATTATTAAAACTACTGTTTTTCACTAGATACTATTTTGGTCACTGTTCTGTTCAGCTCCATGTGAGATATAACCCCCTCTTCGTAAAACCTGTCAGGCTACCTCTTCCCACATTCACTCTGGACATCACTTACCCACGGATTGCAAGAGTCAGTGACCGTTGACTTCGTGTTATGCCCTGCTTTGGATTTTTTCCGGCTTCTGTTTTCCCCTAACTTGTAACTTTTTTCCCCTCACAACACATCTTGCTTTTATTTTGTAATGAGCTTCTATCTTGTAATGAGCTTCTGTCTTGTAATGAGCTTCTATTTTGTTATTAGCTTCTATTTTGTAATCGGCTTCTATTTTGTAATGACTTTCTATTTTGTAATTAGCTTCTATTTCGTAATTGGGTTCTATCTTGTAATTGGTTTCTATTTTGTTATTAGCTTCTATCTTGTAATTAGCTTCTATTTTGTGATTAGCTTCTATTTTTTTAATTAGCTTCTATCTTTTAATTTGCTTCTGTTTTGTGATTAGCTTCTATTTTATGATTAGCTTTTATCTTTTAATTAGCTTCTATTTTGTGATTAGCTTCTATTTTGTGATTAGCTTCTATTTTGTAATTAGCTTCTATTTGGTAATTAGATTCTATTTTGTAATTGGCTTCTATCTTGTAATGAGCTTCTATCTTGTAATTAGCTTCTATTTTGTTATTAGCTTCTATTTTTTGATTCTAATTTGACTGGCTTCTATCTTGTGAGCTTCTATCTTGTTAGCTTCTATTTTGTTTTGTAATATGAGCTTCTATCTTTATAATTAGTTTCTTATAATTAGTTTCTATTTTGTGATTAGCTTCTGCTTTGTGATTAGCTTCTATCTTTTAATTAGCTTCTATTTTGTGATTAGCTTCTATTTTGTGATTGGCTTCTATTTTGTGATTAGCTTCTATTTTGGGATTAGCTTCTATCCTGTAATGAGCTTCTGTCCTTTAATTAGCTTCTTTTTTATTAGCTTCTATTTTGTTATTGGCTTCTATTTCGTAATTGGCTTCTATTTTGTAATGAGCTGCTATCTTGTAATTAGCTTCTATTTTGTAATCGATATCTATCTTATAATTAATTTCTATTTTATGATTAGCTTCTATTTTGTGATTAGCTTCATTTTGTGATTAGCTTCTACGTTATAATTAACTTATATTTGGTAATTAGATTCTATTTTGTAATTGGCTTCTAACTTGTAATCAGCTTCTATTTTGTAGTCACCTTCTGTTTTGTAATTAGCTAATTTGCTTCTATTTTGTTAATAGCTTTATTTTGTAATTGGCATCTGTTTTGTGATTAGCTCCTATTTTGTAATTAGCTTCTATCTTGTAATTAACTTCTATTTGGAAATAAGATTCTATATTGTAGTTGACTTCTGTCTTGTAATCAGCTTCTATTTTGTATTTGGGTTCTGTTTTGTAATTAGCTAATTAGCTTCCATTTTGTTATTAGCTTCTATTTTGTAATGAGCCCCTATCTTGTAATGAGCTTCTATTTTGTAATAAGCTCTATCTTGTAATGAGCTTCTATCTTGTAATGAGCTTCTATTTTGTAATGAGCTTCTATCTTGTAATGAGCTTCTATTTTGTAATGAGCTTCTATCTTGTAACGAGCTTCTATCTTGTAATGAGCTTCTATCTTGTAATGAGCTTCTGTTTTGTAATGAGCTTCTATTTTATAATAACTTCTATTTTGTAATTAGCTTCTATCTTGTAATTAGCTTCTATTTTGTTATGAGCTTCTGTTTTATAATGAGCTTCTATCTTGTAATGAGCTTCTATCTGTAATTAGCTTTTATCTTGTAATTAGCTTCTATATTGTAATTAGCTTCTATTTTGTAATGAGCTTCTAATTTGTAATTAGCTTCTAGCTTGTAATCGGATTCTATCTTGTACTTACCTTCTATTTTGTAATGCGCTTCTATTTTTTAATGAGCTCCTATTTTGTAATTAGCTTCTATTTTGTATTTAGCTTCTATTTTGTATTTAGCTAATTAGATTCTATCTTGCAGTTAGCGTCTATTTTGTAATTATCCTCTATTTTGTAATTAGCTTTTATCTTGTGTAATTAGCGTCTATCTTGTAATTAGTTTCTGTTTTGTAATGAGCTTCTATCTTGTAATTAGCTTCTATTTTGTAATCGGATTCTATGTATTAATTAGCTTCTATCTTGCAGTTAGTTTCTATTTTGTAATCGGATTCTATGTATTAATTAGCTTCTATCTTGTAATTAGCTTCTATTTTGTAATTACTTTATTTTGTAATTTCCTTCTATTTTGTAATGAGCTTCTATCTTGTAATTAGCTTCTGTCTTGCAATTAGCTTCTATTTTGTAATGAGCTTCTATCTTGTAATTATCTTCTGTTTTTTGTGATGAGCTTCTATTTTGTAATTAGCTTCTATCTTGTAATGAGCTTCTACCTTGTAATTAGCTTCCATTTTGTAATAACTTCTATCTTGTAAATTAGCTTGTAGTTTGTAACTGGCTTATCAAACAACGAGATGAAATGAGTACTGCGTATTATGTATTCCTCGTCGTAAAAACGAAATGCCGCGCAGCCGCGGCCTATCCCTGCAGCATCTCGGGTAATTATGTGGCTAATGAGCCAAGGCGATGTTGTAGGAGACGGAGGAATTAATTTTCAGCAGCCGTCCCCAGTTGATCTTTTTAATTCCGGAACCTCTCCTTCTGTCATTAATCAGGCGGTTAGTGCTCTGGACTTAGTGGGAGGCGTCACTGAATGCTAGAGAGAGAGAGAGAGAGAGAGAGAGAGAGAGAGAGAGAGAGAGAGAGTTTATTTTCCTGTTTCTTTTAGACTGTCTTCCCTTAGCACCTTTGAGGTATTTTCATTTTGCTTGTAGAGAGAGAGAGAGAGAGAGAGAGAGAGAGAGAGAGAGAGAGAGAAAGAGAGAGAGAGAGTTTATTTTCCTGTCTCTTTTAGACTGTCTTCCTTAGCACCTTTGAAGTTTTTTAATTGAGAGAGAGAGAGAGAGAGAGAGAGAGAGAGAGAGAGAGAGAGAGAGAGAGAGATTTTCCTGTCTCTTTTAAAATGTCTTCCCTTAGCACCTTTGAAGTTTTTTAATTTTACTTGGAGAGAGAGAGAGAGAGAGAGAGAGAGAGAGAGAGAGAGAGAGAGAGAGAGAGAGAGAGAGAGAGAGGACATGGGCACAACAGGAAAATTTCGTTAAAGTGACATACTGACAAATCGCTTTGTAAAGTCTGTAGTGCATCCTTTCCCAGAGAGAGAGAGAGAGAGAGAGAGAGATAACCAGAAAATTTCGTTAAAGCGACTCACTGACAAACGGCTGTGTAGCTTCGTAAATAGTGTGTGTAGCATCTTGTCTGCGAGAGAGAGAGAGAGAGAGAGAGAGAGAGAGAGAGAGAGAGAGAGAGAGAGAGAGAGAGAGAGAGCACAAGAAAATTCCTTTGAACCGACGTACTGGCAAATGGCTTTGCAAATAGACTGTAAAGCATCTTTTCTGAGAGAGAGAGAGAGAGAGAGAGAGAGAGAGAGAGAGAGAGAAAACTGACAAGCAAGAGAATTTTCACCAAGCAAAAGGCAAGAAATACGGGGGCCGGGAGCGGGGGGGAAGAATAAAGATAGAAATAAAACAGTTCCTCTATTTGATACATAGTACCTTCCCGGCCGCAAAACTCATATTGATTCATGTTACAAATTTCTCAGTAATCCTCGTTCCAAGTCTGTTTATTTATTTAAAAGATGAACCCACTTCTTATTGGGTGACGTCATGGCTTCCCACGCCACTAACACCTGACATTGGCCACGCTGACGTTTCCGGACCGCTACCAAAATACGATTAAAATCCGGATAAATATAAACTAACAGAAGAGAAATGGCAGACGGATTTGTGTGTTGATAAATGTTATCTGTGATGGAAAACTGATTAGTAAATCTATACAAACGTAAACAGAAACTTTGGCGAAAAATATTGTCGTAAACGAATGGAGGGGCTTACATTTACATTCGATGAAATAAGCTGACATATAATATAATATTATAAATAAAGTACAAGAACAGACAGTCAGTATGATTTTGCATATCAATATTAGAAAACTGATTTGTAAATATAGGTAAATGCAATACAAACAGATAATTCGGTGTAAAATATTAAGGCAGACGATTGGAAAGGCTTACATTTACATTCGATGAATTTAGCTGATATATAATATTATAGATAAATTACAAGGACACAGACACAGACAATATGATGAATTGTATCTGTAAGGAAAAACTTATTCGTAAATGTACATAATTGTAAATGGACATTTTGGTGTAAAATATTGTTGTAAACGAATGGAAAGACCTAAATTTACAATTTATGAAATTAGCTGAGCAGACAGCGCACAAACAGACAGACAATATGATAATGTGTATATATAATGAAAGGAGACAATATGATAATGTGTATATATAATGAAAGGCTAATTTGTAAATATATATATAAATGCAGACAGATAGTTTTGGCGTAAAATATTGTTGTAAACGAATGGAAAGGCTTACATTTCCATTATATGAAATAAGCTGGTATATAATGTATAGATAAATTACGAGAACAGACATAGAAAGAGACAGACAGAGACATTCATATCAAACACAACACAAACACAATAAAAAAGTTAAGAAAAATGCCCCAACTAACAGAATTGTACGCGTGATTCAAACAGACATATAAAACTGACAGGAAACGAACTCAGTCTTAAAAGATATATTGACAGTCTTAAAAGATATATTGACAGACAGACACAGACAGACAGACAGACGGGTAAAGAAGGGTTTGAGACAGAGAAACGGAAGATAGACGGGAGAATGTTCGACAGACGACAGTGGGTTTATTTTGTCCTTGTGTGGGGGACATAACCTGATATTTCATATTGCATGTTCCCGAATGCAATTTTCACGACGTCAACAGATTGCCTGAGAGAGAGAGAGAGAGAGAGAGAAGAGAGAGAGAGAGAGAGAGAGAGAGAGAGAGAGAGAGAGAAGGGGGAGGGGGAAAGAGTAGCTAAAAAAATTTATTTTGCCAGTCGAACTGAAATGGACTTCACATTTCAAGATGGTTGTTTTTTCTTGCCTTTCATTTATTTTTTCCCTTGCTTTCTTATTTCTTCTGGTCATAGTTGGCGTTGATTTTACTTTGGTTATAATCTTCATTATTGTCTATATTACTACTATTTTCGTCTTGATATGAGGAGTGTGGTGGATTATTATTTTTATTATTATTATTATTATTATTATTATTATTATTATTATTATTATTATTATTATATTATTATTATTATTATTATATGTTCACTTTTACTTTTTGACGCCCCTCGGCTGTCTTTCACTATGTACTGTACCCTGAAGATGCGTGTATTAAATTCACGAAAGCGCAGGGTACTTATGCATTTTGCTATTTCTTCTGGCACCTTGAGTATATTTAGTCACGTGACCCTTGTGGCGGTATAGCATATATATATATATATATATATATATATATATATATATATATATATATATATATATATATATATATATATATATATTGTTACATATATATATATATATATATATATAGCAGTGAGAGAGATATTTTAT
>NC_089763.1:23998494-24023494 GCF_040412425.1 Macrobrachium rosenbergii | reverse complement strand
AGAGAGAGAGAGAGAGAGAGAGAGAGAGAGGAGAGAGAGAGCCTAATGTTGTCCTTTCTACTGTAGTTCGGGAAAGTTGGAACTTGAAGAGAGAGAGAGAGAGAGAGAGAGAGAGAGAGAGAGAGAGAGAGAGAGAGAGAGAGAGAAATATGAGTTCTTTTTGATTTTTTAAACTAGGAGAGAAAGCCTAATGTCTTTTCTAGTTCGGGAAAGGTCTGAACTTTAAAGAGAGAGAGAGAGAGAGAGAGAGAGAGAGAGAGAGAGAGAGAGAGAGCAAAGATAATTGGGGTTGACCCTTACGGAAATGATAGACCGTCGCGTCTTTGAGAATGGAATTTTACGAAGGAAAAAGTTATGGTGATCGACAGCGAAGGATAAGAAGGAGAGACCTTAAGGAAATGGAAGGTTTATGAATATTAATGAAGGCGGGAGCGTTACAGAAGGCGCAACATTATGTACTCTCATCAATTATTATTTATGTAGCTCTCTTCTCATCAATTATTTTATCTAAAATGAAAACTAGTTCCCTTGTTTGAGTACGTAATATATATATATATATATATATATATATATATATATATATATATATATATATATATATTTATTTATATATATATAATATATAAATAAATAGTATATATATTATATATATATATATATATATATATATATATATATATATATAGAGAGAGAGAGAGAGAGAGAGAGAGAGAGAGAGAGAGAGAGAGAGAGAGAGAGAGAGAGTACTTTTTAAAATTCTGTAATTTCACTGTTAGCTCATTCTGACTGTCTTCTCATCAGTTATTTTATCTAAGTGAAAAACCTAGTTCCCTTGTTTGTTTAAGTGAGAGAGAGAGAGAGAGAGAGAGAGAGAGAGAGAGAGAGAGAGAGAGAGAGAGAGTACTCTAAAGACTGAATTACATTTGGTTTGCCTAAAAAACATTTTTGAAGCTCAAAGTTAGATTGCGAATAACGATTGAGCGTCTCTCTCTTTGCAACAGCAAGTTTTTCCAAGGTCTAGACAAAACAATTATCAGACTTCCCTTGTGTTTTAGAGTTCCAGTTTAGATTATGCTAAGGAATAATGGCCCTCTCCCCTCCCCCGTTTCTATATGACAACGGCAGTGTTTCTCGTGGTTAGAAACACGCGGATAATTCCAGTTTCCGGGCGGCTGCTGGAGTCTCTACATTATATTAGATGTATTTTTATAATTATTATTATAATTCAGAAGATGAACAATATTCGTATGGAACGAGCCCAACACAGGGGCCATTGACTTGAAATTCAAGCTTCCAAGGAATATTATGGTGTTCATTTGAAAGAATCTACTGAAGGTAATAGGAAATACAGAAAGAAGTGATCAGTTATTATTATTATTATTATTATTATTATTATTATTATTATTATTATTATTATTATTATTATTATTATTATTATGGAACAAGCCAACAGGAGACACTGACTTGAAATTCAAGCTTCCAAGGAATATTATGGTGTTCATTTGAAAGAATTTACTGAAGGTAACAGTAAATATAGAAAGAAGAGGTCAGTTGTCATTATTATTATTATTATTATTATTATTATTATTATTATTATTATTATTATTATTATTATTATTATTATTATTATGGAACAATTCCACAGGGGCCGTTGATTTGAAATTTAAGCTGCCAAGGCATATTATGGTGTTCATTTGAAAGAATTTACTGAAGGTAACAGTAAATATAGAAAGAAGAGGTCAGTTATTAGAAAAGAAGAAAATATAAATAGTTAAATTAATAGATAAATAGACAGAAATATAGATTAATGATTAAAGTACAAGGTGAATTGCTTTAGGGTAGTAATGCATTGCATCTTCGCCTGAGCTTCTGAGGTTTCAGTTGCACAACATCCTCAGTAGGGAGACGGTTCCACAGTCCAATGGTGTGAGGAATAAAGGACCTCCGGAACTGAGAAGTTCGGCGGATAATGAATGAGTTTCTTTCGTCATACTTGGTAATGATTTATATACAAAGATAAATCCTTAAAAGATAAAAAAAAGGATGTTTTGGGTTTTGCAAAGCTTTGTACGTTTATGACGTGTCCTTTTGAACACGAAATAAAACAAATTTTAAAGTTAGCTGTCTCGGGAATGGCGGATATCGTCGTAACATTGTTAGTCGAGTGGAGTTTTACCAGGGATATTGTGTCAGGAAAATCGCATTTTTCAAAGCGTCCGGCATCATTATAGTCTCAGGAAAGTTTCTGACGAACAAATGTTGGCAGAAAACGGTTCAGAATTGAAATAAATTTGAAAGAATATGCTTCCATGTGTTTATTTTTTTTTTTTAAATTCAAGACCTAATTCAAAATATCCCCTTTTTAAAGTAGTTTATAAAACTTTTTTTAATTTTTTATTCAAAATATCCCATTAGTTTCACTGGGTTATTGAACTTTTTTTAAACATTTATTTAAAATATCCAATTTTTATGTTTTTGTTGAAAAATTTTATTCAAAATATCCATTTTTTTATATTTTTATGCAAGACCTACTTCCAAGTAGCCCCTTTTTAAAATGGTATGTTAATCCTTTTTTAAAAATTTTTTCATCCAAGACCTAATTAAAAAAATCCCTTTTTTCTTTTTATTTAATTCGCTTATTAAGCCCTTTTCTTTAATTATTATTTATTTTCTTCCTAAGTGTTGATGTGCACATAGTTGCCTTAAGAATATGTAGCTTTTAAAAAAAAAAGAGTATGTACACAGATTATTAAGAACCAGTTTTCTGTCAAGAGAGTCCTTTGAGAGAGAGAGAGAAAGAGAGAGAGAGAGATGAGAGAGAGAGAGAGAGAGTCTCGAGAGAGAGAGAGAGAGAGAGAGGACTTAATTTATTTTTCGATTAGATGAGAATGGAGTGGAGGTGTATTTAATGAATTTGGGAAGAGACTCTCCCACGTAGATGGAAAGTTATGATAATGGCCTGGTTTGTAAACGAAGGAAGGAAAACATTGATTACATAGCTGCATTATTCATTTTTGGTTTTATATATATAAAAAAATATACATATATATATGTATATACAATATATAATTGTATATAAAATTATGTATATATATAATGTATACATATATATATATGTATATATATATGTATGTATACATTCAAAATATACATATAAAAGTAGTTTATAAAACTGTCTTTAAACATTTTTCCTCCTGCAAAAATCACCATTGACTAAAGTTTCGAATAGGCTCAGAAAAGGAAAGTTTTAAGCTCTCTCTCTCTTCTTTTTCTCTCATTTATTTAAAATATCCAATCTTTTATGAACCTGAGGTTTAGTAAAGAATATTTTTTTTTTATTTTTGCCCTCGAATATCCATTTTTATATTTGTCTCTCTCTCTCTCTCTACTGTACACACACACACACACACACACACATATTTTATAAATATATATATATATATATATATATATTTAAATTGTTTCATCCTGTAAATGTGAGTGTGTTGCGTTTCTCTCTCTCTCTCTCTCTTCTCTCTTTATTTCTCTCTCTCTCTCTATCTCTCCTCTTCTCTCACTTTAAGTTCAGTAAGAATATTTTTTTATTCTGTTTTTGCCCTAAGTCTTCTCTCTCTCTCTCTCTCTCTCTCTCTCTCTCTTAAGAATATATATACTAAATGTGAGTGAGTGTGTGTGTTTTATCTCTCTCTCTCTCTCTCTCTCTCTCTCTCTCTCTCTCTCTCTCTTTGCTTGTGTGCGCGCGCGCATGAATGCGCTTAGTGGTTTGCAGTCGTCAAAGGCAAACCGAGGCTCTCAAAGTATTTTCTGCTAATGAGATAGTCATGTCACGCACCTTTGGCTCATAATGAATGTCTGTGTGCTTGAAGCTCAAAGCTCTCTCTCTCTCTCTCTCTCTCTCTCTCTCTCTCTTCTCTTTTTTGTTTCTTTCTTGGTCTGTATGTCACTCTGATTGTCTGTGTGTTTATTCATTTGTATGTTTTGAAAAATAGAGAATTCATTTTCCCACGTTAATGTTACTTAACTTGATTCTTGGTGCTTTTGATAAACTTGTAATTAAGAAAACAAGATTACTCTCTCTCTCTCATTATTCTCTTTTTCTCTCACACACACACCCACATATATATAAAAAATATATATATATATATATATATATATATAATATATATATAAAATATATATATATATATATATGTTACAGGAACATAGCATATGTATTTTTTTGTATGTATACGTAGCGTGATCTTACTGATCTACTTCATAAAAAAGACGCAGTGAAGGTTCAACTGACTCCAATCGATTTTTTCTGGTAAACATTCCACTCCTCTCTGCAAAATCTCTCTCTCTCTCACAAGTAATTAAATGGACTATTTAAAGAAACACAATCGTTCCTACAAAAATAGGTTTATTATTCAAATAACCCAACAAGAAATGAATAAAAGTAAAGATTAAAATGCATAATAAATGAATTATCGAGTCAGATAACTAAACTCTAAACTGCAAAACACTTCCTGATTAAAGAAGTCTCATTATGGCTAATAGCCAAATACACCAAAATCTCACATACTCACAAATCAATAACTAAAGTCATGTCAAAAACAGTCTATACATAAAGAGATTGACATTGCAAATGGTTTGCATGTGTCCTTTTATCAAAACCCAAAGTCCACAGACATCTGTCGAAAGAATTAAACATGATAGAAAACTCCCAAAAATATATGAAACACAAAACACAATAATGGAAAGTGTAAAATGCATAGCCAAGCTCAAACGTAACATAACAAAATAATAATATCTTTATTCATATTAAATTTCCCACCAGTTCAAAAGTTCTGTAATGATTAGAAAGTCATGGTAAAAAATCTCAATTTTCTCCCATAAAAACAGAGATTTGAGATTCACCTTATCTGCCGATTTTTGAAAAATGACTGGACAACTGCAGTTCTATCCGTTAATAACGATCAAACCCACTTTAGGGCAGATTTTGATAATCTTCAAAGCAACGCAATTGCTCACGAATTGATAACGCTTCCGGAGATCACCTGATCTCCAATATTGCTGAGCTTCTCGCGCAAAGAGCTGAGGAATTAAAATATGCTGTTTCAGCAATCTTGCATCAAACCTCTCGCCCTAGTTCGCTCTTCGAATCTTCCACGATAACATCTTAAAGCATTGAAGCTATGAAATGCATATATATTTAAATATATATATATATATATATATATATATATATATATAGAGAGAGAGAGAGAGAGAGAGAGAGAGAGAGAGAGAGAGAGAGTGAAAATAGTAATGTTTTCTCATTCATTTCTGTATAGATATTCAGTTTGCATATTAACCAGTTGCCTTATGTAGGTAATGCCAGATATTTTTAAAGTACAGAGTCTAACAGGAAGAACAGCCAAATGTCCTCATTAGGGCTAAGTACCCCCTAGGCCTAAGGCCAAGGATTGCGTGGAAAAACAGAGCGGCTGTACAATAGCATGGGTTAATGTCAAAGGGAAAACGGAAGCAGTGGGAGAATTCTAAGCCTTCTTGAGTAATTAGAAACTCGAAGCTAAGATACAATGCCTTACTACTCTAAAACAAGTCACGTTTCATTTTATTATCCCAAGTATATTTTTATCTATTTTTTTGTTAATTGATCAATTTATCTAAATCTTTATTAAGTAATTAGAATTTAAAAAATTGAAGGGAAGTTGAAGTGCAATACTACATTGAAAGAATTCGTCTTGTATTCTACTATTTTTGGTGTCATTTTTAATCTATTTAGCGATTGATTTTTTTAATTTATCCTTTTTTTCTTTTTTAATAACTGGTCTCTTCTTTCTGTGTTTGCTGTTGAATTCTGTTACTTCTTTCAAATGAACTATACTTTCTGTGGAAGCTTGAATTTCAAGTCAGTGGCCCCTGTATTATTTATATTATTTATTTATTTATTAATTTATCCTTTTTCTTTTTCTAATAAATGGGTTCTTCTTTCTGTATTTCTTATTATCTTTTGTAAATTCTTTCAAATGAACAGTATATTCTTTGGACGCCTAATTTCATGTCAATGGCCCCTGTAGGCTTGCACCATATGAGTAGGGGTTTTTCTTCTGAATAATGATAATAATAATAATAATAATAATAATAATAATATAATAATAATAATAATAATAATAATTCAGAGGTTTGTTGATTACTATTTCTGACTAATCTTTATGGGTCACAACTCCTGCCTCAGTAACAGATAAAGATAAGATAGTGTTCTTGAAAAACAATAAATAAACAAGTAAAAAATGCGGCGCAATCGAGTTTTCTGTATAGCGTATAATGCTGTATGAAAATCTCAGCCACGGCCCATGAAATTCTCAACCGCGGCCCATAAAATATTCAGCCACTTCCCGGTGGTGGCCGGTGTTGCTGGCACCTATAGCGGTGCGAGACGCACGACCATGGCTAACTTTAACCGTAAATCAAATAAAAACTACTGAGGCTAGAGGGTTGCAATTTCGTATGTTGGATGATTGGAGGGTGGATGGTCAACATACCAATTTGCAGCCCTCTAGCCTCAGTAGTTTTTCAGATCTGAGGGCGGACAGAAAAAGTGCGGACGGACAGACAGATAGCCATCTCCATCAGTTTTCTTTTATAGAAAAGTAAAAATTCCTCGAAACTCAATCCAATTTCCTGGCGAGAGGCACCTCAACGAAATCTTCGGAACAGCCAATGCCTGTGACAAATGGGATCATCATGAGCTCCTTGATATTCAATTAAACTTTCGCCAGATAATTCCATGAATAATAATTCAAGCTCCCTAATGACACGGCCGCCGTCTCCACCTCGTGTTAATTATGAAAACATATCTTATCTGCTCTCCACATTCAGTCCTACAAAACATTGCTGCGGCAAATTATCGTCGCTGGAATATGCGATTTTGTCGTATGTCGCTCTGAGAGATGTATTCAATGTAGGCCTAATCAGTGTTCAGGTTTTGTGACCATTTTGTCAAAAGTCCCGAATCATTTTCTCGTTCATAGATTGACTTGTGGCGTCTTATTTTTCATTTCTGAGTTCCCGAATCATTTTCTTTGTTACAGATTGACTAGTGGTGTCTTATTTATCATTTGGAACTTCCAGAATCATTTTCTTTGTTGTAGGTTGATTCGTGGCTTCTTATTTATCATTTGGGACGCCGCGTGTGGTGTCTTATTTATTATTTGGGGCTTCCCGAATCATTTTCTCTGTCGTAGATTGACTTGTGGTGGCTTCTTCTTCATTTGGGAGTTCGCGAATAAAAGATGAAGTACCGTGGTTATTGAAAGTTCAGGGAACGACATTAATGCGATCGTATTATTGAACCGCGATATGCGAATAGAACGCAGCCTGTTCGTTGCTGATGAAATGCGACCTGTTTTTTCTCGAGAGGGGCGCGACTTTTTTTTTTTTTTTTTTTTTTTTTTTTTTGAGAGAGAGAGGAACTCAGCTGGTTTCATTGTCTTCAGAACGTCATCAAATATTCCATCTTTGTCAAAGCGGCTTCCACGCCATTGGAACGCTTTAATTTTCATGGAAGAAAATATCGTATCTCTGTTCTGTGCTTTCTTTGGCTATGTGTGACAAAAGCTGAAATGGACACCAGGTAGGTAATGCAGAGAGAGAGAGAGAGAGAGAGAGAGAGAAGACAAATGCACAGGAATTACTTTAACTATATGCATGACGACGAAACGAACTGGAGGAGAGAGAGAGAGAGAGAGAGAGAGAGAGAGAGGCCAAAACAACTGGATAAAGAGAACAAGCAAAGGCGAGGGAACAGAAGAAAGAGAAGAGAGGAGAGAGAGGACCCGAATCACGAGAATGAATAAATTTTGAAGTGAATGACAGCAAAATATCAGGAATCGCTTTCACCGAGTCTGTTGGTGAATAAACATGTTTGAAGTCGACGCATATTCCGAATTTATGGCAAAGAGAGAGGGGGTAGGGGCCGTGGGAAGAGGGTTTTGTTTGTGGTTGGTGTGGCACAAACATTTGATAGAAGCAACGAATATATGATGAGGGTTTTAGGAATTCAATTATTCATGGAGGTTATTTTTTATTTTATTTTTTTTTTGTATTCATTTGATTTAATAGTTATCGTTGGTTTTCCTGTTATTAATGTATTAGGTATTTGCATGCTGTTCAGTTTGCTTTTGTGTTCGACTTCTGCATAGAGATACATACATACATGTATATATATATATGTATATGTATGTATGTATGTATATTTATATACATACACATATATATGGATATATATATATGTGTGTATATAAACACACACACATATATATATACATGTATATATACACATATATATTTATCTATATATATACTGTATATATAGATAGATAGCTAGATAGATAGATAGATAGATAAATAATTTTTCATAGCTCTTCATTTATTAATATTCTATAAACTGGAATTGAAGTTGATATAATTTTTCATCCTCTTCTTTTACTTTCAGATTCTATCTCTCCTTTCAATACTTTCTCTTTCTCTTTCATTCTCTCTCTCTCTCTCTCTCTCTCTCTCTCTCTCTCTCTCTCTCTCACATCCTTCTTCGTCTATCTCTTCATCTCTCTCTCTCTCTCTTAACCTGACAAAGGTTCCCTCCTCAGCCAAGGTATTGACCGTCTTAATTGCTGTATTTTAACAAATCTTTTTTTTTATTTCATTGCTCAACGACGTCAGCTGCATGCGACGACGTCATCCAGTTTAATGAAAGACTTCTTCTGAGGATTAGAAATCTATTATAAGTCAGGGTTTTGCATGGCTCTTGATCCTGGTTAAGTTTTCAACTGGCCTCGATTCTGACAGAAAACTTTGGTTGTTATTTTCTCAAAATCCCTCGCCACAAATTCATGTTTTGTTAACAGTTGCGCCACCGCCAAGTCTCTCTCTCTTTCTCATTTTTTCTGTCTCGTGTCCTCCCCACTTATTGTTTCCTGTATTTTAATGATTATCTTACATTTTTATCGATTTATTTATTAATTTGTTTATTTATTTTTTCTTTTTAACAGCTGATCTCTTCTGTCTGCACTACCAAATATCTCTGTTTAATTTTTCTGCCTCGTATCCCACATTTGTTTTTTCTTGTTTTTCAATGTTTTGCTTGCTGTACATTTTTATCTGTTTATTTATTCATTTTTAAAATTTATTTTTCTTTTCTAGTTATTGATCTCTTCTTTCTGTATTTGCTATTATTTTCTGTTACGTCTTTCAAATGAACACCATATTCTCTGGAAGCTCGAATTTCAAGTCAGTGGCCCCAGTCGGGTTCATCTTCTGAATAATAATAATAATAATAATAATAATAATAATAATAATAATAATAATAATAATAATAATAATTCTTATGAATCTGTTTACATGCATGTTGAATTGTTTTTATGTATGTATTTCAGTTATTAGGAAAAAAATTAACACATTAATAAGTAAACAGATGAATATGCAACGAAATGATTAAAATGCAAGGTTGAATTGTTTCAGGATAGCGATGTACTGTAAATATGTAGATTCGGGCAGCCACTCCCAACCCCCTCCCCTCTCCTTACCACATATAAGTATCAAAGCATCCACTTTTTCAAAGGAAAAATAAGCAGGCAGTCAATATTGATTCTAGGATTCTAAGATACATATTATTATTATTATTATTATTATTATACGATGAACCCTATTCATATGAAACAAACCCACCACAGGGTCCACTGACTTGAAATTCAAGCTTCCAAAGAATATTATGGTGTTCATTAGAAAGTAACAGAAGGTATAGGGAAATACAGAAAGAACAGATCTCACTTATTAAAAAGAAAAAATAAATTAATTAATTGGTAAAGAGATAAAAATGTATTAAAATGCAAGGAGAAGAGTATTAGGGTAGTAATGCATTCCATCTTCGCTTGAACTTTTGAAGTTCCATTTGCACGACATCCTCAGTAGGGAGGCTGAGACTGTTCCACAGTACAACTGCTATCTCTGAAAACAGATATTTGACATATGCCCTTCTTGTCGGTATGAAGCCCCCACAAATCCAGCGTGTAAATTGATGTGTGAAATCGGCTTTCAAATCCTCTTTGATACCACTCGCTTCCCTATTCAGACTAACACCTAGTGGGTTGGTTTTTTTAGTTTTCTGTAAAAGAAAACTATCGAGATGGCTATTTGTCTGTCCGTCCTCACTTTTTCTATTCGCCCTCGGGTCTTAAAAACTACTGAGGCTAGAGGGCTGCAAATTGGTATGTTGATCATCTACCCTCTAATCACCAAACAGACCAAATTGCAGCCCTCTAGCCTCAGTAGTTTTTGTTTTATTTATGGTTATTGTTAGCCATGGATCGTGCGTCTGGCAGCACCTTCACTTGACCGGGGAGCAACTGAACGCTGCCCGGTCGTAGCTGGAAGTTTCATGCAGCATTATACGCTGTACAGAAAACTCGATTGCGCAGTTTTTACATGTTAGCCTTTGTAACTAACACGGGGCATTTTCCTATCCACTTGACTTATGAATTACAACGAAAACCAGCAACGTACAACAGCCTTTGAGCCTTTCTCCTTGTATTTTAATCATTTACTTACATTTTTATCTGTTCATTCATTTGTTAATTTATCTTTTCTTTTTTGATAAGTGAGATCATCTGTTACTTCTTTCTAATGAACGCCATAATATTCTTGGGAAGCTTTGGAATTTCAAGTCAGTGGCCCCTGTGGTGGTGGGCTTGTTCCATATGAATAGGGTTCTTCACCTTCTGCATAATAATAATAATAATAATAATAATAATAATAATAATAATAAAGATCCATTTACCGTCCCAGCCACTAAAAGATAATAATAATAATAATAATAATAATAATAATAATAATAATAATAATAATAATAATAATAATAATGGTGATGATGATTGGGATTCATTTACCACTCCATCCACTAAAAGAGAATAAGAGTAACAACAACAACAACAACAATGATGATGATGATGATGATGATGATGATGATGATGATAGGGTTCATTTACCATCCCAGCCACCGAGAGAGAGCGTGCGTTCCAATTTGCACCAAATTTCCAGTACTTGCTCGCCTTCAATAATGGCAAAAGGTATTTCCTCTTCAATTTTTCACCTTTTCAGCTGCAATTTTCTCTTATTTTTTTTTCCTCCTTTTTTGCAGCTGCTCCTACCTGCGGTCCTTTCATCTCTCTCGATAGCCGTTTGGTTTTTTTTAACAAGAAGACTAACTTTTTTTTTATATCTGATAACCAAACTCTGTACCCGAAGTAGACATTATCCTTTTTTTTTTCAACAAGAAGAATATGATTTATTTTTTCTTGATAACCAAACAAGAAGAATATAATTTATATTTTTCCTTGATAACCAAACAAGAAGAATATGATTTTTTTTCCTTGATAACCAAACAAGAAGAATATGATTTTTTTTCCTTGATAACCAAACAAGAAGTGATTTTTTTTTTTTGATAACCAAACAAGAAGAATATAATTTATATTTTTCCTTGATAACCAAACAAGAAGAATATAACCAAACTGATTTGATCAAACAAGAAGAAGTGATTTTTTTTTTTTTTGATAACCAAACAAGACGAATATAATTATATTTTTTCCTTGATAACCAAACAAGAAGAATATAAACTATTTTTTCCTCGTAACCAAACAAGAAGAATATAATTATTTTTTTCCTTGATAACCAAACAAGAAGAATATAATTTTTTTCTGATAATCAAGTAAGAAGAATATAATTATTTTGTTCCTTGATAACCAAACAAGAAGAATATAATTTTTTTTCCTTGACAACCAAACAAAAAGAATATAATAATTTTTCTGATAATCAAACTCTGTACCCTAAGCAGCCATTATTCTATTGTTTTTTTCAACAAGAAGAATGTAATTTTTTCATGATAACCAAACTTTGTACCCGAAGCAGCCATTATCTATTTGTTTTTTTTTTTTTTAACAAGAAGAATATAATATATTTCCTTTCCATGATAACCAAAATCTAGCTTATACCCGAAGAAGGAATTCGCTTAAAAAGAACGCCATTATGAAGGCGGAGAAATTAAAAATTATTACTAAAAATAATTTTTTAAATGAACTGTTACGCTGCCTAAATGGATGTTGATAATATGAAGCAGTCTTACCTTAAACACAAAATTAACTCTATTTAACACAGGCGAAATTAAGCTGTCAGATGGCAGGACAGATAACAAGTGGGTATTTTAACATTTATACTAAATGTGAAATCACTACTGAACAAAAAACAAGTAAGCAATGCGCCGAAGTTTCTTCGGCGCAATCGAGTTTCCTATACAGCCGCTACAGCGTATAATCAGGGCCAACGAAAATAGATCAATCTTTCGGTGGTCTCGATATAATGCTGTATTAGCCGCGGCCCACGAAACTTTAACCACGGCCCGGCGGTGGCCTGGCTTATATCGTTGCCAGAAGCACGATTATGGCTAACTTTAACCTTGAATAAAATAAAAACTACCCGGGCTAGAGGGCTGCAATTTGGTATGTTTGATGATTGGAGGGTGGATGATCAACATACCGATTTGCAGCCCTCTAGCCTCAGTAGTCTTTAAGATCTGAGGGCGGACAGAAATAATGGCGGGCAGGAAAAAGTGCGGACGGACAGGCAAAGCCGGCACAATAGTTATCTTTTACAGAAAACTAAAAACAAACTCTCTTTTACGCTGCCTAAACGGATGTCGATAATGCAAAGCAGTCTTACCTTCACTAACATAAAATTAAAACTGTTTAACACAGACGAAATTAAGCCGTCAGACAACGGGACAGGTAACAAGTGGGTATTTTAACGTTGAACTTTACCAACAGAAATTAACGCTCAGTTAACACAGGCAGAATTAAGCCGTCAATTAACGGGACAATTAACCAACAGGTATTTTAACATTTATACCGAGTGGTTATCGCCCGTAGACCTAACTGCTTCCGAAAATTAGAATAAATTATATAGGCCCACCTCCTCCCCGTACACACACACACACACACACACACATATATGTATACATGTATGTATGTGTGTGTAATATAATATATATATATATATATATATATATATATATATATATATATATATATATATATATATATATATTAATTATATACATACATACATACATACATATACATACACATAGATAAGAACGATTGAAAGAATTCATTTCAAAGTTCCGCCAGTCATTCCCTTTTTGCGCTTGGGTCAAGAAAGTTTTCATCTGCGGAATGACCCAACCAATATTGCGGATAGTTTTGGAAGTGATGAAGAGAATATTTGGTTTCGTCTCCGCAGAGCGCAACCCGGAATAAGTAAAAAAAAAAAAAAAAAAAGTTTTGCCATATGACGTAAACAAGACTATTATGTTGGCAGCAAAGTTTCTGAGCTGCGATGGTATGAATCCAGCGGCCTCCCTCTCAACCCAGGGAGAAAAATAAGTAAATTAGTTAAATAGTTAGGTTAATTAATAAATGAATGACTGAATAAATAAATAAATAGGTAAATAAATGAATATTTAAATAAGCAGGTGAATGAATGAATGAATGAATGAATAAATGAGTGAATAAGTAAATAAGCGAGTAAAGAAATAAATAAATTAAGTAAATAGGTTAATTAATAAATACAGTGGTTCTCCAATAGCAAATTAATCGGATGGATTTGTTTGTGTATACTTCGAATTGAATACGTTAATGGTACATATAGGATAATATCCCCAGAGTTTCACCATCCATAAAGAATATGAGTGCGGAATTTTCAGTAATGCTTCTGCAATAGTTAATGTTATTTACTGAAACTCAGTTTCAGTACTGAAACATGAAAGACCCTCAAAGAGGCCAAGCTTAAAATTCACTATTGATGAACAAAATATGTATTTTTAGCTGTATTCTGAGATCGCAGGTAGGCTTGATAAGTGAAAAAGAAGTTCCCGTAGGGGGATTAGGGCTGTCAGTGCACCCCACGCGGTGCACTGTAGGCATTACTTAAGGTTCTTTGCAGCGTGCCATCCCTAGGACCCTAGCTGCAACCCCTTTCATTCCTTTTACTGTATCTCCGTTCATATTCCCGTTCTTCCATCTTGCTTTCCTCAACCCTCTCATAACGGTTGTTTTCATAGTGCAACTGTTACACCTTTCAAACCTCCTTTACTCACAATTTCCCTATCTTTCTGTATTTTCTGTTACTCTACCTTCTGCTTCTTCCTTCAAATGAACGCCATATTCTTTGGAAGCTTAAATTTGATGTCAGTGGCCCCTGTGGTGGGCTTGTTCCATATGAATAGGGGTCATCTTCTGAATAATAATAATAATAATAATAGGTATTCGTTTACCGTCCCAGCCACCAAAAGAGAAAGGCTTTAATTTGTGTGATTGCTGGATTACGGCTTAAGTTTTCTCCAAACACCAGAAAAAAAAAACTACGAAAGGTTCAAAGTTTCTGTAATGGCCAAGCAAATATGTCTCACGATCAGTGCCAAATTAACCCGTTTATCGCAAATCGAATAGAGACCTCGCTACCCACCCTGCCTGACTCCCTCCAATCCATTGGCCACATAACGTGCAAACCACATAGCCCGCCACCCCAATCTTTAGCCTTCTTCCCTGTTACGCCAGTAAACTCCGAGGGAGGTTTCTGTTAAGGAGAAATAACGGGCGCTGCCGAGCTCACGGAATCTGATTAAGTTGAGGGAAATCCGTGGAATTGCGTTCGTAACTTGATCCTTTGGACGTAGGACACGGGAGAGAGAGAGAGAGAGAGAGAGAGAGAGAGAGAGAGAGAGAGAGGTAGGGAGAGAGAGAGAGTGAGAGAGTAGAGTGAAAGAGAGAGAGAGATAGAGAGAGAGAAAGACAATGAGGGAAAGGGAGAAAGTCTGAGAGAGAGAAAGAGAGAGAGAGAATGGGGGGGAGAAAAAGACAGAGAGAGAGAGGTAGGGTGAAAAAGACAGTGAGAGAGAGAGAGAGAGAGAGAGATGAGGGAGAGAGAGAGAGAGAGAGAGAGAGAGAGAGAGGATAAAAGGAGGGAGAGGAGAGAGAGAGAGAGAGAGAGAATGGGACAGAAAAAGATACAGACAGACAGACAGACAATGAGGGGTAGGGAGAAAAGAGAGAGAGAGAGAGAGAGAGAGAGAGAGAGAGAGAGAGAGAGAGAGAGACGCAATGTTGGGAGAAATGTTATTTTCTGTAGAGAACGTGAGAGAGAGAGAGAACGAAACGAATCACCTGCTTACCAGAGTGAGGCTGTTCAAAACAGGATAATAATGTTTGTGTATCACTCCACTTACTCGCCCTTGAGTTTCGACGCCCGGAAGAAAAGATAAACCAAGGGTGGATGGCGCGGTGGGAGCAGAGGGTGGGGAGGCATTTGAAGTATCTCTACCCAGTCTCTTATGCATAAAAGATGTAAAAGCATGGTAGCCTTTTTTGATTGTTGTTTTGTAAATGATTTATTTGTTTCTGGTTTCACTGCTGTGAGATTCTAGATTTCTCTCATGTGTTCCATCCTTCAATTTTCCCTCACATAGTTCACTGGAACCCAGCCCCTGTAGCGGGGGGGGGGGTAGTGCCGTCAGTGTACCTTACGCGGAGCGCTGTAGGCATTACTTAATAAGGTTCTTTGCGGCGTCCCTTCGGCCAACAGCTGCAACCCATTTCATTCTTTTCACTGTACCTCCGTTCACATTTTCTTCTATCTTACTTTCTTCACCCCTCTCCTAACAGTTGTTTCATAGTGCAACTGCAAAAGAGTTTCCTCCTGTTGCACCTTTAAAGCCTCCTTTACTCTCAGTTTCCCTCCCCTGAGAATAATTTCATAGTGAAATTGCAAGATTTTCCTCGTATTGCAACTTTCAAACCTCCTTTACTCTCAGTTTCCCTTCCACTGCTGAATGACATCATAGGTCCCAGCGCTTGGCCTTTGCTCTAAATTCTATACCCCATTCCATTCCACAGGAACCCCCCTGATTCTGTCCCCGTTGAGGGCTAGTGCCGTCAGTGCACCTCATGCGGTGCACTGTAGGCATTACTTGAGGTTCGTTGCAGCGTCCCTCCGGCCCCTAGCTGCAACCGCTTTCATTCCTTTTGCTGTACCTCCGTTCATATTCTTTCTTCCGGCTTACTTTCACAGTGCAACTCGGAGGTTTTCCTCCTGTTACACCTGTCAAACCTTTCTGCTCTCCATTTCCCTTTCAGGCGCTGAAATTCTACATTCCATTCCATTCCACAGGAACCCACCTGATTCTATCACCACCATTCGCCCGCTGGCTGTCCGAAGGACATGCATAGTATAAGACCTCTAATAAATGTTCTCCTTCAATGCACGAAGGTTAATTTACAGGGGGAATCCATTTCAGCCTTTAATACGACATGAAGGCTTGCCAATTACAATACAGAAACTGTAAATTAAGATTCAGACTTCGCAGAGTTCAAACTTCACTTCATGATATCCTCCCATCAGTCAAACGCAAGTAATGGCAGATGACAAATCATTTTTTTTATATTAGAAATTGATGTGACTTGTTTATTATTATGATTATGGCAGGTGTACCTGTATAGTCAAAAGAGGTGGGAAAATTGACATTTATTTATATTTGCATCGTACTTATGTCACATCTAATCTGTGCTTTGCATGTTTAAGTTCAGTTCTTCGTGAATAATATAAACATGATATGTATATATATATATATATATATATATATATATATATATATATATATATATATATATATATATATATGTATATGAATGTAAATTTATATTATATATTTATATAAGTATATATATATATATATATATATATATATATATATATATATATATATATATAAAAGAAAAGTGTAAATAATCGTTAGTCTTGGCCGTGCGATATGAAATATTTTCTGCTTATGTCAATCCTGCGCTTTATCTTCCAAGAATCTCCACTCATCTCCAGGCTCGAGTATCAGTG
Organism: Macrobrachium rosenbergii; assembly: GCF_040412425.1. Taxonomy (NCBI): domain Eukaryota; kingdom Metazoa; phylum Arthropoda; class Malacostraca; order Decapoda; family Palaemonidae; genus Macrobrachium; species Macrobrachium rosenbergii. Next base: position 24,006,514 of record NC_089763.1, on the reverse strand, counting down.
TTCTCCCAGGTGGGACATGCCCAAGCCATCTCCATATGACTTTTATAATGTCCTGTATCGAATAATTTCTCCGTCTTTCCTGTCGTCCGATAACTATTATTCATCTTAAAGCTACATTCTCGAACCCACAACATATTTTAGATATAGTTCCATTGTCGTGGTATTTCTTATTTGACTCTTCTGATAAACTTGTAAACTCTCTCTCTCTCTCTCTCTCTCTCTCTCTCTCTCTCTCTCTCTCTCTCTCTGGATATTTCATGTTTAGCTAAAAAATGACTAAAATTAGAATAAATGCATTCACACCTCTGCCTTTTAATACTCTCTCCCTCCTCTCTCTCTCTCAAAGCAAATCATATCCATTTATGCATATTCACTTAACAAAAATGTATAAAACAGCTTTAAAGCTTATAATACTCACTCTCTCTCTCTCTCTCTCTCTCTCTCTCTACTCTAGAAGAATCTCTCTCTCATTTTCTCTCTCTCTCATTAGAAGGTCTCTCCATTTCTCTCTCTCTTTCTCTCTCTCTCTCTCTCTCTCTCTCTTCTCTCTCTCTCTCTCTCTCTCTCTCTTCTTCTTCTTCTTCTCTCTACTTAGAGAAACTTCTTCTTCTCTTTCTCTCTCTCTCTATTCTTCTCTTCTTCTTCTTCTTCTTCTTCTTCTCCTTTTCCCCACAGATCGATCGAGCCGTCAAAGCAATTTGGCATAAACTAGACCAACTGGCAATTTTTCACCGCCGTTAAGCAGACTACGAGGTGTTTATCTCATATATATTCTCTCTCTCTTTTTCCGCGAATATTCCTTAATAATGCTTATTTTCTTTCTCTTTTCTTTAGCTTTTTCTTTTTTCTTGGTCTTCTTGGCGAGCGCCGTTGTTGGTCGCCCTCGATTTTTCAGTCGGTAAATCTTTCGGTGCTCTGGTGTGGTCGTATTCGCTGTGGAATACATCGGATATCATGGTGTGGGCCTTCCCTTATACATATATGTATGCATATACATGTATATATATATATATATATATATATATATATATATATATATATATATAATGAGCGTCTATATACAGTATGTATATGTTATAAAAATTATTATATATAATTATTATATATATATATATATATATATATATATATATATATATATATACATATATATATATATATATAAACATATACAGTATATATAAATTTTATATATATATATAGGTATATATATACAATATATGTGTGTGTTGTGTGTGCAAGTAATCAACACAATCACGATGTTAACAGAAATAAATATATATATATATATATCATATATATCTCAGTTGATAAGGCATATATATATACCAAGTGACCTGTGTATATATGGTATATAGCGCGCCCATACCTGTCATTTGAAAGATATATATATATATATTATATATATATATGTTATATCATATAATATATATAATATATATATATATATATATATATATATATATATATATATATATATATATATATATATATATATATATATATATATAGATACACATATATACATATATATATATTATATATATATATATATATATATATATATATATATGTATGTATGTATGTATGTATGTATGTATGTGTTATTGTAAACAAGCTGGATATAAGTCATAAGCCAAAAAAGAATTGTCAATCTATTTTTTAAATGGATGCGCTTTTCCCATTTCAGGTTTCTATGATAAAATTGATGCTCTGACGTGTAAAAATTAAAAAAAAATAAAAACTGAAAAAGCCAAACCTATATGTTATTTGACAAACACCACTTTTTTTTGTTGCATGTTGCAACTTTCATGAAAATTCCCAAATGGCTTTTTTGTGAGATTGCATTTTATATCATTTGCATTCTTTTAATGACAGAGTGTGTTTTTGAAAATGAACGACTAGCCTTATATATATTTATTTTTATTTTTTCTGCAGGGCTGAGGGTTTTGAATTTTGGCAAGACATTGCGAAGATGTGATTTTTCTTACTGGTTAGCGATAGTTTGAACTGGAAGAGATGTGACGGAAGTTTAATTTTGCTCTTTTTTTCTCTCTAAACAACTGGCTAAGTATACATGTATGAATATATTTGTGTACATATATATATAAAACTATATATATGTGTATATATGGATGTATATATGTATGTATATAAATATATATATATAATATATATATATATATATATATATATATATATATATATATATATATATATATATATATATTATATATATAAATGTATGTATATATACATATATACATTATTTATATATATACATATTCATAATATATACCTGTATCTATCTCTCTCTCTCTCTCTCTCTCTTTAATTCCAAATGGAAAATGATGCACTGTGTGTGTATATATATAAAGATATAAAACCAACACACCTGACATTCAGGAGACCTACATTCACCATAACCAGGGGCAGGAATGACAGGGTTTGGCTCATGTGTTAATAACAGGTCAAATATTTGAAATCAGAAGAGGATTCCTATGATACAACGTTCTGTCATTAGCCACAACATTTCAGATGTGGCCAAGATAGAACATTTGGCAAACTCGGGGCCAATTCTCCAGAGCACGAGACGTTGACTTGTCGTTCAGCAGTGCAAAACCTTTTCAAAGTGCGATTTTTGATAATGGATGAAAGTAGGAGGAAAGGGGGAACGAGAAAGATTGGAGAGGGTGAATTAAAGAAAAGGGAGAACGCAGTGCATCGTTTTTCATTTGAAATTAGGGATGACAGGTTGAGGGGCAGGATGGAGAGAGAGAGAGAGAGAGAGAGAGAGATATAATAGATATATATATATATATATATATAGATAGAGAGAGAGAGAGAGATATAGATAGTTTTTATATAAACTTTATAGCACTATATATATTATTTATATGAATTTATATAAATAATATAATCTGTATTTTTGTGTGTGTGTGTGTATGTGTGAAGCTCTAAATATTTTTACATGTGAATTTGTAGAAATCATTCAATATAATCTGTTTTGGTGTGTGTGTATGTGTGTAAATGTTGTGTGTGTGAGAGAGAGAGAGAGAGAGAGAGAGAGATGAGAAGAGAGAACATTTCAAACTCGGGTCCAATTCGAAGAGCTCAAAACTATCATTGTACCTGAAAACTAACATTGTACCTGGACGAGAGAGAGATGAAATAGAGAGAGAGAGAGAGAGAGAGAGAGAGAGAGAGAGAGAGAGAGATTAATGTCCTGCGAAGACCTCAAAACTTTCATTGTACCTGAAAACTAACATTGTACCTGGACGCGAGAGAGAGAGAGAGAGAGAGGAAGATTGATGGATTGCTTACAAGCGCAGAATACCATTTCAACAGTTTTATTGAAATTTTAATATTGAAAAAATATTGAAAACCTCGATAAAAATGGCTTCTTTCATTGACGGAAATGACATAGAAGTTTACAATAAACTTTTTTAAATACTATGACTTGTTTCTAAGATTTATTGCTTCGTTTGATAAAAGACAGATGCTTAATTCAATAACGAGTATAAGTCGTCGGAAATAATGTTCTTGGAAATAGTGTAACTCCAGTATTAAATGTCATATGTGGTATTTGATACTGGACAAATCTTTCTAAAGTGAATAGTTGTTCAGTTCGTATACCTTGCAGCTTGCAGTTAAGTCAAACTAGTACAGATTTTTTGATATATGTATATATATGTGTGTGTGTGATACCGTGTATATATATATAAATATATTTAATATGAAATAATATTGATATATATATAATATATATATATTTATTTATTCATAAATATATGTATATAAAATAAGTATATATATAAACATATAAATTATATGCATACTTGTTTCTATATATATATATATATATATATATATAGACAGATATATCAATAATAGTATAATCGTATATAATATATATTCTTGGAAATATATATACCCAGTATTAAATATATATGTATAGAAATTTCTGACAAACTTTCGGATGAATAGTCTCTCAGGTGGAAAGCAAGGGCGTTATCCACTTAAGTCAAACTAAAAGATTTTTGGAATATGAGTAACTATATATGTGTGTGTGTACCTGGTGCATAGCTAACTGCTTGCATATACAGCTGAGTTTTCCCAACTTATATGACTCAGCAATATATATATATAACATTTATTGAATTATCCAAGTTGGAATGAGAGCAACTGCAGTATATATACCTGGGCAAGCTAACTGCTTATGCATACCATAGTTTTCCCAACTTATGACTAGCAATGACCCAATAGACAACATTTCATTGAATTATATTTATATCTTATTCCCTCAGACCTGGGTATCTGATCCTGATGAGTCAGAAATTTATTTCTGTTCCACACGTGATTGTGTGTTGATGATTTATATATATATATATATATATACATATACATATATATATATATATATATATATATATATATATATATATATACATATATATATATATATATATATCATGCAAATCAGCACGTACGCCCGCTAATCACTTACCCAAAAGTTTACCATTCGGCTACATGCTTTATTGTTCGTGACACGGGGTAATTAAAACGTGTAATTTCGTTTTAATTAGACAAGTAATTGATTCCGTTTTTGATTGATGGCATTTTTGAAACTCTCTCGGGCCTTTGGCGAATGTCCGTGAACACGGAACCAACCAAAATTGGGTATCAGGTTCAGATCAAAGCGAGTTTTCCTGGGTTTTGGGCCAGTTATTATTATTATTATTATTATTATTATTATTATTATTATTATTATTATTATTATTATTATTATTGTTATTATTATTATTATTATAGTCAGGAGATGAAGCCTATTCATATGGAAAAAGCCCACCACAGGGGACATTGACTTGAAATTATTATTATTATTATTATTATTATTATTATTATTATTATTATTATTATTATTATTATTATTATTCAGGAGATGAACCCTGTTCATATGGAACAAGCCCACCACAGGGGCCATTGACTTGAAATCATTATTATTATTATTGTTAATAATTAGTATGGGTACAATTTCCACTGGCATATTCCATATCCTTCTTATTTCGATTTTCAGGTCTTGATACTTATCAATTTTTTCTCTTTTTTTTTCTCATCTACTCTGGTGTCTCATGGTATTGCGACATCAATGAGTGATACTTTCTTCTTGATTTTGTCAATCAACGTCACGTCTGGTCTATTGGCACGTATCACCCTATCTGTTCTGATACCATAGTCCCAGAGGATCTTTGCCTGGTCGTACCACTTATTACTGAAAGCCGGCTGGTGTTCCTTGCACAGGCTCTAGTGGAGGGCTTTTGCCACTGAATCATGCCTCTTTTTGTACTGGCTCTGTGCAAGCGCCGGGCATTCGCTGGCTATGGGGTTTATGGTCTCGTCTTTCATATTGCATTTCCTTCATTAGGGTGAGATGTTATTTCCATCTATTGTTCTTCGAACATATCTGGTTCTTAGGGCCTGATCTTGTGCCGCTGTTAGTATTCCTTCTGTTTTCTTATTGAATTCTGCCCTCTGTAGCCATTGCCATGTTTCATCGCTGGACAGTTCTTTTGTCTGTCTCATGTATTGTCCGTGCATTGGTTTGTTGTGCCATTCCTCTGTTCTGTTTTTCATTCTTCTGTCTCTGTATGTTTGTGGGTCTTTGTTTACTTTTATCAGTCCTTCTTCCCATGCACTCCTTAGCCACCCGTCTTCACTGGTTTTCAGATATTGCCCCAGTGCTCCTCTGTGCTTAGTAGCCCTCTCCCCCCTTCCTTTCGTGTTATGTATAGTTTGTCTGTGTTTGCTCTTGGGTGTAATGCTTTGTGTATTGTCGTGTGTATTCTAGTTTTCTGGTCTATGCTGCGGAGTTTTATTATTATTATTATTATTATTATTATTATTATTATTATTATTATTATTATTATTCGGAAGATGGACTCCATTCATTTGGAACAAGCCCACAGGGGCCATTTACTTGAAGTTATTATTATTATTATTATTATTATTATTATTATTATTATTATTATTATTCAGAAGATGAACCCTTTTCGTATAGAATAAGCCCACCACAGGGGCCACTGACTTGAAATTCAAGCTTCCAAAGAATATTAAGGTGTTCATTAGGAAGAAGTAAGAGGAGGTAAAGGGAAATACATAATGAAGAGATTCACTAATTAAAAAATAAAAGATAATCAACAAGTTAATAAATAGATACAAATGTAATTAGACTATCAAAATGCAAGGAAAATTCTATTTGAGTAGACGGTTTGATCATGTGGAGAGAATGTGAGGAAACAGGTGAGTTGGAAATGTGTGTGTGTGTATGTGTGTGTGTTTGTGTATGTGTCTGCAACTAGTAAGTAGTTATAAATGCAAGTAAATTATTTAAGAGCTAGGAGAATAAAATGCAAGTAACTTATTAAAATGCAAGGAGAATTGTTTTAGGGTAGATGGTTTGATGATGTGGAGAGAATGTGAGGAAAGGGGTCTGTGAGATGTATGTGTGTGTGTGTGTGTGTATGATTTTGAAGCGTTTCTGAGATCAGTGGCCATCAGAATTCATAAGAACCACTCGGCATCATTGGGTACTTAAAAACGTATCTGCGCAGCTCATATCACCTCGAACGACCATCTCGATTGCAACACTGGCAAAAGGGATTTGAAGTTAACTGCGGAGAGAAAATCTAAACAGAATAAAGATGGGCTTCATGGGAGTTTTGATGAGTTCTGTGAGGATAATAATGCGTGAAAGAGATTCCAAGTTGGATCAAGAAAATAGGGAGAATGAAGAAGAAGAAGAAGGCCACTTCTTCGCACAGTTGTTTTCTTGAGGTAGTTAATGGTCCTTGTTCCTAAGTTTGAGAATGGCTGTATATATAGCCATGGAACTTGGCTTGAAATTTTCCTTACCAATCTCTTGTCGTTAATTTCTTTAGTAATTTCTTCATCTATGACATTTTCCCATAAATTGTGGTAATTTTTTTTTCATTTATTACATTTCACTACATTCAGTTATCAGCTGTCAATGTCTAAAAAATTATTTAGATATGAATTTATATTTAAACGTAATCCTTACGTATATCTACAATATTCACGCACAAATAATACATAATAACCTTTACTGATTTTTTCATCTATTGCATTTTTCTATATTTAATTATCATCCGTCAATGTCTAAATAGATTATATAAATTTACATTTAAATATATTCAAACGTAACCCTTAAGAGTAACTGCAGATACTCACACACAAATACTATACAAGCAAAATTTCTATTATTATTATTATTATTACTGGGTCTGGGCAATCGACAGAATTATTTATCAGAATATCCATGGGTGCAAAGATAAAGAGAAAAATATATGTCAAAAGAAATGAATTAATGAATTATTACAAAAATCATACCGAAAGCAAAAAAAAAAAAAAAACAGTAAAGAGAACACAAAGAAATACATGAAATGAAAAGTAAAAATATGAAATACACAGATAAAAACGTAAATAAAACATATATAAAGAGAGAGAGAAAAAATAGAAAACTGATGACCAGAAAATTTGTAAATGATAAAATGATATAAAAACAAAAGACGAAATAAAATGAAATGAAATAAGTGATGTGGAAAGCGATGCAAGGAAGCAACTAGATTAAATGAATTTATCAAGATCGACTTCAAAGTAAATATAAAGAAAAAATAATTAAAGCAAGCGAATGAAGATCATATAAACAAATAAAGGTCATGTGAAAAGACAAGGAGATACATAAATAATTCTCAGAGAGAGATAAAAAAGGGATATGAAATGAAAAAAAGGAAAAGGTATAAACAGATAAACTTTCCTTGAACGCAATGATTGAGTAAACGGCTTTGGAGTGACTCAGTAACCGGCTTCGCTATGACTCAGCAAACGGCTTTGGAGTGACTCAGTAAACGGCTTTGAAGTGACTCAGTAACCGGCTTTGGAGTGACCCAGTTAACGGTGTTGGAGTGACTCAGTAAACGGCTTTGGAGTGACTCAGCAAACT
>NC_089763.1:23980994-23993494 GCF_040412425.1 Macrobrachium rosenbergii | reverse complement strand
AAATGTCATTGACACAGGCCATCAGGAATTATTTAACATGACTTTTAAATAGATAATGGGCTACTCTAGCTTTAGTTCAAGGACCCAACTACCCGCAGGAATCTAAATCCTCAGATAAGACTGATATTTATCCATATAAAACTTTATTTTGTATTAGTTCCTTTATTTACAAACAGAGCCCAGTTTAAGAAGAGTTCAATTGAGTACTGTGTTTCATAATTATAGTTTGAGAGATACTATTTCTCCTCATTCAGAAATTGTCTGACACGGACCTTCCCCTGGTGCAGGATGGTATAATAGTGCCTTTACTAAAATCATTTTAAGGGTTGTTCTCGGTCCTTGTGTATATATCCTCATATATATCCTCACCAGATTAATAGAAACATTTGCTAATTTGTTTTTTTTTTCTTTTCTAATAACTGATCTCTTCTTCCTTTATTTCCTATTATTGCCTATTACCTTCTGTTACTTCCATCAGATGAACAGTGTAATATTGTTTGGAAGGTTGAATTTCAAGTCCGTAGCCCCTTTGGTGGGTTTGTTCCTTATGAATGTGGTTCATTTTCTGAATAATAATAATAATAATAATAATAATAATAATAATAATAATAATAATAATAATAATAATAATAATAATAATAATAATAATCTGACTTTTGCTTTAAAGTCTCTCCTTTTCCTTGAGATAGAAATCTGTACAAACTCCATCCAAGAAAAAAAATCATTGTTCTTGTAGGACTAAAATCATATCATCGCTTGCTGTCATTCTTCGAAGCAACATCCAGTCTTCAGAATGATTAATATTCAGAAGATGAACCTTATTCGTATGGAACAAGGCCACCACCACAGGGGCCACTGACTTGAAATTCAATCTTCCAAAGAATATTACAGTGTTCATTTGAAAGAAGTGACAGAAGGTAATAAGAAATACAGAAAGAAGAGATTAGCTATTAGAAAATAAAAAAAAATAAATAATAAATAAATGAAAAATGGAAGTGAATCATTAAAATAGAAGGAGAATTGTTTGAGGGTAATAATGCGTTGCGTCTTCGCATTAACTTTTGAAGTTCCAATTGCACAACATCCTCGAAAATAGGAGTAAAGAATTTCTGGGAAAATATACTAAATGATGGAGCTAGAGTAAATAAAGTGAATAAAAGTGAATAATATAATTGGGAAAAGTCAATAGTCAACATTCTAGCTATACACACTTACAAATATCCCCGGAAGAGAAATCTCATTTTTCACACTAAAAGATCAACCTTGTTTTTACTCTTGGCCTGAATGCCTAGAGAGAGAGAGAGAGAGAGAGAGAGAGAGAGAGAGAGAGAGAGAGAGAGAGAGAGAGAGATCACTTATCCTTAACAATGCAAAATGAAAAACAAATATCCAGAGGCCCTTATATTCCCTTGTTTCGGAAAGCTTTTGGCCCAGCGCTGTTGTAGCTCTCTCTCTCTCTCTCTCTCTCTCTCTCTCTCTCTCTCTCTCTCTCTCTCTCTCTCTCTCTCTCTCCGGGTGAGGCAAAAGTCGTAAACTTGGGTTTACTTGCTCAAGGAAAACACTCGCTTTCGTTGGTCCCATTGTTTTCTAGTGTTGGACAGAAGAAGAAGAAGAAGAAGAAGAAGAAGAAGAAGCAGGAGGAGACGAAGAAGGAGAAGAAGAAGAAAGAAGAAGAAGAAGAAGAAGAAGAAGAAGAAGAAGAAGAAGCAGGGGAAGAAGAAGAAGAAGAAGAAGAAGAAGAAGAAGAAGAAGAAGAAGAAGCAGGGGAAGAAGAAGAAGAAGAAGAAGAAGAAGAAGAAGAAGAAGAAGAAGAAGAAGAAGGAGACTAAAAGAAGAAGAAGAAGAAGAAGAAGAAGAAGAAGAAGCAGGAGGAGACTAAAAAGAAGAAGAAGAAGAAGAAGAAGAAGAAGAAGAAGAAGAAGCAGGAGGAGACGAAGAAGGAGAAGAAGAAGAAGAAGAAGAAGAAGAAGAAGCAGGGGAAGAAGAAGAAGAAGAAGAAGAAGAAGAAGAAGAAGAAGAAGAAGAAGAAGCAGGAGTAGACTAAAAAGAAGAAGAAGAAGAAGAATAAGGGGGAGACGAAAAAGAAGAAGAAGAAGGAGAAGATGAAGAAGCGTATATCTTCTATTATTCCTCTTCAAGTGTTTATTTTGCCTCTGGAGAGCCGCTTGGAAAACTTGCTAATGAAAAATTAGTTTAATTTTGTTGGTGCTCGTCGTTTTCCACTTCCCCTTGCCCCCCTTTTTTCATTCCTTTATTCAGATGCAAAGGAATCGTGTTAAACCTCTGCTTTCCAACCGGTAGACTCCTTTGCTCTGTACTTTTTACCTAATTTTGGAGATTCCCTTAAGTGCGCTTTCTTTTTATTTTAATAAGTTGCATTTTTATCTGGTTATTCATTAATTTGTTTATTTATTTTTTTTATATGTGATCTCTTCTTTCTGTACCTCCTATTATTCTTTGAAAGCTTGAATTTCAAGTCAGTGGCCCCTATGGTGGTGGGCTTGTTCCATATGGATAGAGTTCATATTCTGAATAATAATGATAATAATTGATTATTGATATGTTAATTTTTTTTTTATTTTTTAATAAGTGGTCTCTTTTTTTGAATCTCCCATTACCTTCTGTTATTTCTTTCTAATGAACTCGATAATTTCTTTGGAAGCTTGAATTTCAAGTCAGTGGCCCCTGTGGTAGCCTTGTTATATTTTTTTTATTGATTTGTTAATTTATTTTTTCTTTTTTAATCAGTGATCTCTTCTTTCTGTATCTCCCATTACCTTCTGTTACTTCTTTCTAATGAAAACCATAATGTTCGAATTTCAAGTCAATGGTCCCTGTGGTGGGCTTGTTCCATATGAATAGGGTTCATTATCTAAATAATAATAATAACAATAAGTTGTAAGTATTCTACTTTGGTACCAAAGCTATGTTCCTATTCCTTCCTTCATATAGTATTTTAATCGTTCATAAATACAAGGTAGAGAAGGAACATATGAATATTTTGGACTTCACTTTTTTTTTCTTACTCTCTGAGTTTATATTTATGTTTATTTCTAAAGGAAACGTCTGGAAAATACTGGGCAGTTTGTAAGGAACAAAGGGGTGACTTTAAGATCTCGAGAAGTTATATATTTTCTTTAGTGCCACCATCTCCGTATATAATGTTTCATCCGTTCTTCTCTTCCCATTCTCGTTCACAAGTGCAGCTTCAGTTTCATGACTCGTCTTCTGTTTCCTGTGTCTGTTTAGTTTCAGTATTGGAAAGGATAAATTGATAAAATATCAGTGCCAAAAGATTAAAAATGGCAGAATTTTGACTGTGTATTCTTGCCAATCGAAAATGTTTGGTTTGATTATGGCACAAGTTTTCTATTGTCGAATTTGGAATGGAATATAAAATTTAGGCCAAAGGCCAAGCGCTGGGACCTATGATGAGGTCATTCAGTGCTGAAAAGGACATCAAAAGTAAAAAGATTCTGAAGGTGCAACAGGAGGAAAACCTCGCAGCTGCACAACGAAACAGTTGTTAGGAGAGGGTTGATGAAAGTGATATGGAAGAAAGAGAACATGGACGGAGGTACAGTCAAAGGAATGAAAAGGGTTGCAGCTAGAAGAAGCCTAAGGAAGAGACGCTGCAAAGAGCCTTGAGTACCGAGTAACACCTACAGTGCGACGTGACGGACAGACAACCTGTTCTATAGGGTCATGTGTATAAAAGTAACTTCACGTCTCTGAGACCCGATTGGCCAGCAGATGTTGTTAACGTGATCACGTGATCAAGCTGGATCCAAGATTTTGAGCGTTCGTTAGGGCGAATGGGCTCTCCTCGCCCGGGGAACAATACGCACAGATCAGGTTACAGCAGATAGGACACTCCTGCTGTAAACAATGATAATTGCTCTGGTGCTGTGTGTGTGAGCATTGTTCGTAATTTTGTATTGTCTGCTTGTTCCGTTGTTGTTTGTATGTATTACACCGTAGGTGGATTTTCCTGAAATAACTATAGGGTGTATCTTACAACACCAACTTTACCATTGTTGTAATATGGAAGTATGTATGTATATGTAACTATATATATATATATATATATATATATATATATATATATATAATTTATATATATATGTTTTATATATATATATATATATCTATATATATATATATATATACAGTATATATATAAACATATGTATGTATATATAAATATATATATATATATATATATATATATATATATATATATATATATATATATATATATATATACATACATACATACATACATACATACATACATATATACACACACATATAGCTGAATAAAAAGATAATCTGATATCTTCGTAACTGACTGAGGCAAGAGAGAGAGAGAGAGAGAGAGAGAGAGAGAGAGAGAGAGAGAGAGAGAGGTCGAAATTTTGAAACCGAAAAAAAACAAACCCAAATTGATGTTTATCTGTTCTTATATATATAATTATATATATGTTATTTTTTTTTATTTCTGTATATTTTCGTATTCTTTTATTTATATAGTTTCATTAATTCTTTATTTTATAAAGAGTATGTTGATTTAAAAATTTAGAGGCCTTTGTAACCCAAGGACGTCTAGGCTTGTACTTATAACAAGTGGATGCTCTCTCTCTCTCTCTCTCTCTCTCTCTCTCTCTCTCTCAGACATGCTTTATACTTTTTTTCAAATAAGCACCGCAGTTTCAAGTAGACTACTGCACTTTTATTAAGTGTAGGTGGAGAAGGCTGATAGGAAACTGCGACCCCATTTAGGAACGGGCAAAGATGAAAGTAAAGAAGAAGAAGAATAAGACAAAGAAGAAGAATATACAGTCTTAGGCTCACTCTCCACAGTTTGTTACATTTTGGTGAAGACAGTTTTTAATTTTCTGTAAATAAAAAATATTGTGCCGGCTTTGTCTGTCCGTCTGCACTTTGTTCTGTCCCCACTTTTTTCAGTCCGCCTTCAGATCTTAAAACTACTGAGGCTAGAGGGCTGCAAATTGGTATGTTGATCATTCACCCTCCAGTTATCAAATATACCAAATTGCAGCCCTCTAGCCTTTGTAGTTTTTATTTTATTTAAGGCTAAAATTAGCCATAATCGTGCTTCTGGCAGCGATATAGGATAGGCCACCACCGGGCCGTAGTTAAAGTGTCATGGGCCGCGGGTCATACAGCATTATACCGAGACCACCGAAAGATAGGTCTATTTTCGGTGGCCTTGATTATAAGCTGTAGCGGTCGTACAGAAAACTCGATTGCGCCGAAGAATCTTCGGCGCATGTTTTACTTGTTTGCTGTTATACTGAATGCATATGGCGCCATTCCATAACTCAGAACCCGGGTATTATAATTATTTTGTGCAACATTGCAGTTTGCAAGTGCCAGTGCTGTTTAGACTTCCGTGTACCCAGTGATAACCAGCTATTTGCACGTACGTGTAACAAGAGACAAGTGGCTATTCGCACGAATATATGTGAAGTGGGAAGGTATATATGTGCTTTGTACCAGTCAATACAAACGTATATTTTCAAGTAATTTGGGGAGTGAAATATGAAACACGCCACCACGTACGGAATCAATGTTCCTGAGAAGCACATTGCTCGGCTTCTGACATTACCTGAAGTTATTTTAGCCTCAGGTCGACGCACACAGGAAGAATAATGTATATGCATATTGTATGTATGTGCTGTACGTATGTATGAATGTATATGTACATATATTTTTATATAAACATATAAATACTGTATATATATACATACATACATACAACGCCGCTATTATAATATGGAAGTAAGAGTGATATATATTATATACACACACACACACACACACACATATATATATATATATATATATATATATATATATATATATATATATAAATATATATATCTAATGAAAAAGATAATCTTCGTAGCTGACTGAGGAAACTGGGAGAGAGAGAGAGAGAGAGAGAGAGAGAGAGAGAGAGAGAGAGAGAGAGAGAGAGAGAGAGAGAATCTAGATAAAAGATAAGGGCAGCGTCAATTAACAAATAATAATGTCTTCGTGTAATTCAATCCTACCAATTAGGGGCATTCAAAAGATGGAAAACAGCCCAAGAAAAGAATGTTTTAGTTATTTACGCTTTAAGAGACATTGATACAATACACGATTCCTGACTATTATTATTCTCAGTACTTATAACTACCGACGATACTCATGATTGAAGTTAATGAGCGCCATCTGTTGGAAGAAACTGATAGCCACGAGAGCCCAGTGGTATTCATGTCACTTCGTATGTCAAGTGAGCACATTTGAGTACATCTGAGTACATGTGGAGAGGCCAGTGTTACTCACGTGCACTGTGAGTCGTATGTGAAGTTGAGTACATTTGGAGAGGGCATTGGTACTCATGTACACAGGTAGTCACTTCGTATGTGAAGTGAGTACATCTGAGTACATTTGGAGAGGGCATTGATACTCATGTACACTGTTAGTCACTTCGTATGTGAAGTGAGTACATTTGGAGAGGCCAGTGGTACTCATGTACATTGTTAGTCAATTCGTATGTGAAGTGAGTACATTTGAGTACATCTGAGTACAATTGGAGAGGTCAATCGTATTCAAGTACACTGTTAGCCACTTTGTATGTGAAGTTGAGTACATTTGAGTGCATCTGAGTACATTTAGAGAGGCCAGTGGCACTCATGTACATTGTTAGTCACTTCATACGTGAACTTAAGTACATTTGAGTACGTCTGAGTTCTTGTGAAGAGGCCAGTGGTACTCATGTACACTGTTAGGCACTTCATACGTGAACCTGAGTACATTAGAGTACATCTGATTACACTTGACCTAGTGGATACATATACTTGGATACAAATGGGTTATATAATACATATAATTAGATACATTTGACCTATTTATCAATTTTGATGCATAGTGTCCACTGGAACAGTTTCTTCAGTGGTGGCATTAGATACACTGGGTACATTTTGTTCATTTGGCACATTTGGGGTATTTTGTTCATTGAGTACAGTTCCTACATGGGTACGTTCTGTTCAGTGGTACATTTGGTATGTTTTGTTCATTGAGTAAATTTGTCTTATGGGTACAGTTTGTTCACAGGTACAATTGGAATATTTTGTTCATTGAGTGCATTTGTACTCAATAAGCAAAATATACCAAATATACTAGTGAACAAAATGTACACATAGTTGAATGTCTGTAGTGAACAAAATATATAAATATTACCACTGAATTATATATAAATGTACCACTGAACAAAATATTGCTCAGTGGTACATTTGGTATATTTTGGTCATTGAGCACATTTGCCACGCGTACATTTTGTTCAGTGGTACATTTGGTATATTTTGTTCATTGAGTACATTTTGCTCATTGGTACATTTGGTATATTTTGTTCATTGAGTACATTTGCCACTGTGCATTGTGTTCAGTGGTGCATTTGGTATATTTTGTTTACTGAGTACATTTGTCACATGGGTACATTTTGTTCAGTGGTACATTTGGTATATTTTGTTCATAGAGTACATTTGCCACGCGTACATTTTGTTCAGTGGTACATTTGGTATATTTTGTTCATTGAGTAAATTCGTCACATGTGTGCATTTTGTTCACTAGTATATTTGGTATATTTTGCTTATTGAGTACATTTGGTATATGTATACATTTGTACATTTGTTATCTTTTGTTCATTGAGTACATTTCGATCTTATTAATCTTCATATTGGGAGATTATCAGTTCCAAAGGTTCCCCATTTTATGTTTTCTATATTTACTTTTAAATCCAAAAAAGTAATATTATGAATCATTGAGCTTTGGTAACATCATACAAACTTCATGATGAACAGAAAGTTGACTGGATATACTTTTCATCAACGCTGTATTTCATTTCTCATTCATTTCCGATTGAATATGGAGAGTTGAATATTGTGAATAGACCCGAGCAGAAAATAGTCTCCCTCCTCAAAGCATTCAGGAAAAGTTCGAGCCTACAAAGTTTTGTTATTTCAAAATATAGAAAGGTTCCGAGTAACATTTATAAGGAGAATGCTCATGCTCTCTCTCTCTCTCTCTCTCTCTCTCTCTCTCTCTCTCTCTCTCTCCTTCGGTATTATGTGTTATGATAGACCAATATGGTTTCAATATTCTCTCTCTCTCTCTCTCTCTCTCTCTTTGTTTATAATGTCAGATAGAGACAAGACGATACTAACCCTCTCTCTCTCTCTCTCTCTCTCTCTGTGTGTGTGTTCCGACATTCTGTGTAATGTTAGACCAATATTCTCTCTCTCTCTCTCTCTCTCTCTCTCTCTGTATATAATGTCAGATAGAGACAAGACGATACTAACTCTCTCTCTCTCTCTCTCTCTCTCTCTCTCTCTCTCTCTCATCTTTAATGTGATGTAATCTGTGTCGCCACAGGCATTAATGGTCTTGTTTGTTGATCGATTACTCTTGGGTTTATGCATTCACCTTTCATTCCTTCAAAAGAAAAAATGAGTAAGAAATTGAGTAAGAAGTAGAAAGAGTAATGAAAAAATTACCCGCTAGAAGTCGGAAAAGAGTAAATGAGTGAGAAATAGAAAAATAAAAAATTACCAGTAAGAAGTCGGAAAAGAGTAAATGAGTAAAGAATATTGTAGTAAGAATGAAAAAAAAATTACCACCCACAAGTCGGGAAAGAGTAAATGAGTAAGAAGTAAAAGAGTGAAAAATAAAATTACCAGTTAGAAGAAATTTGAATAATGATCAGAAAAAGGAAGAAAGGCATTTTCCAGGAGTCATTACGAATAACTTATCGAGTGTCTTCGGCAGCGCCCTCTTAAATTATCTTTTTGAAAGGGAAAGTTCCTCCATTGTGAATTTAAATTATACCGGGTTCCAACTGCATTAGTTTTGGCGAACACATTACACAGTGTCATGAAATGCACACCTCAGCTGGTGCACTGTAGACATTACTTAGTAAGGTTCTTTGCGGTGTCCCTTCCTTAGGCCGGGTACTTTTTTACCTTAAAAAATCGAAAAAATCTCGCTTTATTTTTTTCCTTTCCAAACCAATAGAAAAACATTTTTTCCCTTTCAAAAAATAGAAAAAAATCTGGCTTTATTTTTTTCACTTCCAAAAAAGTAGAAAAATCTCATATTATTTTTTTTCACTTCCAAAAAATTGAAAAAACATCTCATTATTTTTTTTACTTCCAAAAATTAAAAAAAAATAACATTTTTTTCACTTCCCAAAAAAAGTAGAAAAAATCTCACATTTTTTTCACTTCCCAAACAGTAGATCAAACATCTTGCTTGATTTCCCTCCCCCCCCAAAAAAAAAAAAAAAAATTTTCCCTTGCCAGAAAAATAGACAAAATCACAATATTTTTTCCCTTACCCTAAAAAAACTCATAATTTTTCCCCTTAAAAAATCAACATTTTTTAAAAAAAAAATCAAAATTTTTTTCCCTTTAAAAAATCTCAATTTTTTTTTTTCTCTTCCCAAAAAAAACAGGTATGGAAGAGAGTCGCCAAGAGGAAGCGAAGGCAGAGAGGAGGAAGAAGACTCAGCAGCAAGAAGAACAAGAGCAAGAGGAACAGAAGAAGAGGAAGATTAGCGGGGGTGGGGGTGTGGGGGGGAAGCCTGACCCCAAGAGGATCACGTGGGGTAGACCCCAGACCGACAGGGCATATTTCCACCCAGATACCCAAAAGAACATCACTGTTATTGTTGGGCAGAAGGCCATGTTGCCTTGCACCGTCTTCAACATTGAGCAGGAGGATGTAAGTTTAAATGTTGTTGTGGTTTCCACTGTTTTTTGTTGTTTGGACGTTGTTTTACCGCTGTTGTTATTCTTGTTGATGTGGATTCTGATTTTCTTTTTGCGATTTCCTTTGTTGTTGCTGCTTTGAGTTTCCTGTTTTTTTTTTATTGCCAATGTTGTTTTGGCAGTTGTTTTACCGCTGTTGTTTTTATTGCTGCTTTGAGTTTCCTGGTGTATTTATGGTGGGTGAGAGTTTCATGTTGCTTTTTCTGTGATTTTCGTGGTTTTTTCTTTGTTGTTTTTGGAAGTTGTTTTACCTATTTTGTCATTGATGTTGATGTGCATTCCATTTCTGTTGTTTTATTTTTGTTATTTCAATTTTCTTTTGTGGTTTTACCGCTTTTCTTGTTGTTGTTGATGTGTGAACAGGAGGATGTGAGTGGCCTGTTGTTGTTTTTTGTTATTATTTTTTATTTTTTGGCCGTTGTGATACCTCTATTCATGTTGTTTTTGTGGATTCTGTTTTTTGGTGATTTCTATTGATGATGTTGCTTATTATACCGTTGTTTTACCGCTGTTGTTGTATTTGATGTTAGTTCCATAGCCAGTTATCTTTCCCTGATGATAATTTTCCATCACTATTCTCTTTACATTAATTTCAAATCCATTTTTGTTGTTTTTGGTATTGTTTTGCTCTAGTTGTTTTGTTGTTGTTTTAAATGAGGTTTATTTTGTGAATTTCAAAAAGCAACTCTTAAGTTCCTAACGCCTCTTCCCATTTTCTTTAAATCCCATTTTCTCTTATGCAGAGAAAGAAATTGGAAGATATAGAAAACGAACTGTTCAGACAATGACGTATTCATTTCTCATCTGGCCTTTTTATGCTAATTTTGGGAGTTGGGCTGCGTTTCTTATATTCTGGATACCTGAATCATCTCTCTCTCTCTCTCTCTCCAACAATAAGGTTTTATCCTAGCTTGAAACGCCCTATTGAAAGAAGGCAAATTAAATTGTCATTGTAAACTAAGGAGTTCTCTCTCTCTCTCTCTCTCTCTCTCTCTCTCTCTCTCTCTCTCTCTCTCTCTCTCTCTCTTCTATAACATGGTTTTTCCCTTGCTTGAAAGATTTTAAATTAAATTGTCATTATGAAATATTGAGTTTCTCTCTCTCTCTCTCTCTCTCTCTCTCTCTCTCTCTCTCTCTCTCTCTCTCTCTCTCTCTCTCTCTCACTTTGGTTGTATGTAAAAACAAAATGGTCTTAGTATGGTAGATCTATCTTTCATTCTCTCTGTACTTGTTGTTCAGTTGGGACCAAATAATTAATAACTATACTCTCTCTTTCTCTCGTGTGAAACTTAAGGGTCTTGCAGCTTCCCGAAAAATACTTAAACTTCAAAGCGATCTTTTCTTTCCCGTAGGTGTCCTGGATAAGACAAAGAGATCTCCACATTCTAACAGTGGGCATATTTACGTATACATCCGATGACCGATTTAAGGTGAGTCTGTGTTGCTTCGTTTAGAAATGTTTATGTTTACAAACACACACACACGTGTGTGTGTATATATATATATATATATATATATATATATATATATATATATATATATATATATATATATATATATATATATGTATGTGAGTGGGTATGTATAATATATATATGTATTGTGTTTATATATATATATATATATATATATATATATATATATATATATATATATATGCCCATATATACTTACACGTATGGGTGTGTACCATTAAAAATGTGAATTTACCATTATTTCCTTTAACTGGTGTCCATACATGTTCTATTGCAATAAGCTAACCTTATCTCAGGTGACTTAATTTAATAATTAGACCTAATTACTTATTAAGCATAATATTTCCCTTCACAGTATTGACAGTCAACTACATAATTCAGAGTTACTGTGATAAAAAAATATAAAACCAGTAATTAAATTTCTGAGTGAACCATTATCGTGAGATTATTCCCATATCAAAGTTAATACGTAATAATTCTTCTTCTTGCATTTAATCAAAGGGAATTCTGAAACCTTGTTATTGTCTGAAGTAGCTACTGTGGGGGAAAGCTCCCTTTGGTAATTACAAGTCCCTCTTCTTCTTCTTCTTTCTTCTTCTTCTTCTTCTTCTTCTTCTTCTTCTTCTTCTTCTTTGAGGTTAATGGGTAACGTTGCATCACGAGGTACTTTGAAGATAATGGGGGGGATAAATTCAATTATGAAATATTTGTAAGACGATATGAATATCAGGGCTTAAATATCCCTTATTGCAGTTGAGCTGAATAATAGTTGAGCTGAATAACCATAATGACGTTAAGAGCTAATATAATGTAATACAATAATAATATAATATAAAATAATAGTGTTAGGCAGTACTATTAGTAATGAATAATAAGAAGTAATACAGGAATAATAATGATTTACAAGAGGTGAGAAATAATGACCATTAAAATAATTTTAAAGTCTCCAACGACATGGTGGTTACAACTTATACTTTTTAATAATGACGAGAATCATTTATACGCGTGTTAATTAGGACAAGAATCATTTATAATTTTCCCAATTATAATAAGAATCACTTATACCTTTTTTAATAACGACAAGAATCATTTATAATTGTGTTAATTGGGACAAGAGTCATTTATAATTTTCCTAATAATATAAGAATCACTTATAACTTTTTTAGTATGACAAGAATCATTTATAACT
>NC_089763.1:23973494-23975994 GCF_040412425.1 Macrobrachium rosenbergii | reverse complement strand
ATTGCTGTCCACTACCTTAATACAATTCTTGTGTTTGAATAATTTACTTACATTTTTATCTATATATTTATTAATTTGTTAATGTATTTTTTCTTTTTTAATAAAGTGGTCTCTTCTGTCTGTATTTCCCATTACCCTCTGTTACCCCTTTCAAATGAACACCATAATATTCTTTGGAAGCTTGAATTTCAAGTCAGTGGCCCCTGTGGTGGGTGGGCTTGTTCCATATGAACAGGGTTCGTTTCTTAATCTTTACCCAAATTTAATAGCCCATTGCTAACAGCGCCTAGTAACTCGTCAAATGCGTGCTGAGTGTCATACAGTAAACGAGAGCATATTTGTGATGTGGTTTCCTCATCTACAGTAAGTCATATCTGCTCATTGTAATCATGAATAGCATGCCACTATACTTATTAGTTAATTAGTTGTTAAAGTCCTCCTGGGCCTCTGCGAGGCTTATAGGGCAGGCGCTGATCTGTTTCTTTGGCCGACAGCCAGTGGGCGACAGGTCCCAATGCCTAAGACATGCGGCCGGTGTGTCGCTAGGCCCACTGTTTAACCTCCCAGCCCGAGGGCTGGTACCTATTCTCCTACTCACCCTCGAGTTTGCAGCCTGCTAGGTTGGAGGACCACCGGGTTTATGCAGTGGTGCCATCCAAGCCACCAGTGAGCGGGGGGATTTGAACTCCGGTCCTCTCGACTGATAGGCGAGAACCTTACCACTGCACCACCATATTATTAGTATTATATATATTAATAATATTATTATAATTTACTTCACAAAACACATGCAAATATGTTTTAAACCCACCAGACACGTACAAAATAGCGCCTTATAACTTCACACAACATATGCAGAACTGTGTTTCATATTAGCACATGAAATTGGGCTTAAAATTGTGCTGAGCTTAACGGGATAAATGTAAAAATCATGTCTGTTCAACTAAGCACACATTAATTTACACACAGACCTATTCCAGTAAAAATGTTAAATATACAACCGAGAATAAAATGCACTTAAGTTTCTTCGGCGCAATCGAGTTTTCTGTACAGCCGCTACAGCGTATAATCAAGGCCACCGAAAATAGGTCTATCTTTCGATGGTCTCGCTATAATGCTGTGTGAGCCGCGGCCCAGGAAACTTTAACCAAGGCCCGATGGTGGCGTATTCTATATCGTTGCCAGAAGCACGATTATGGCTAACTTTAACCTTAAATAAAATAAAAACTACTGAGGCTAGAGGGCTGCAATTTGGTATGTTTGATGATTGGAGGGTGGATGATCGACATAACAATTTGCAGCCCTCTAGCCTCAGTAGCTTTTAAGATCTGAGGGCGGACAGAAAAAGTGAGGAAAGAAAAGGTGCGGACGGACAGACAAAGCCGGCACAATAGTTTTAATTTACAAAAAACTAAAAATCACAGTTTAATTTCAGCGAAATAATCTCTCACATTATAGAGGTTACGTGTCATCAGAAGAATGCAAAGAAGAAAGAAGAGTGCGCGATAAGGCACATGAAACAAATAATCGACTAAATTGGTAAATAGAAAATAATGAGACACCAACCGATGAATGACCCAGAGTTTAAATTGAGCTAAATGAACTTTCACGTCACAGAATAGTCACTTGTGATTGGAGAAATGCAAAGCATATCAGAAAAGAAACGTAAAAGATGCGCCGAAGTTTCTTTGGCGCAATCGAGTTTTCTGTACAGCGTAAAATGCTGTGTGGCCTGTCCTATAGCGTTGCCAGACCCACGATCATGTCTAAATTTAACCTTAAATCAATTGAAAACTACTGTGGCTAGAGGGCTGCAATTTGGAATGTTTGATGACTGGAGGGTGGATGATCAACATACCAATTTGCAGCCCTCTAGCCTCAGTAGTTTTTAGTTTTCTGTAAAAGAAAACTATTGTGCCGGCTTTGTCTGTCCGTCCGCAGTTTTTTCTGTTCGCACTTTTTCTGTCCGCCCTCAGACCTTAAAAACTACTGAGGCTAGAGGGCTGCAAATTGGTATGTTGATCATCCACCTTCCAATCATCAACCATACCAAATTGCAGCCGTCTAGCCTTAGTAGTTTTCACTTTATTTAAGGTTAAAGTTAGCCATAATCGTGCATCTGGCAATGATACAGGATAGGCCACCACTGGGCCGTGGTTAAAGTTTCATGGACCGCGGCTCATACACCATTATACCGAGACCACCGAAAGATAGATCTGTTTCGGTGGCCCTGATTATATGTGGTAGCGGCTGTACAGGAAACTCGATTGCGCCGGAGAAACTTCGGCGCATTTTTTATTTGTCAAGATCTGAGGACGGACAGAAACAGTGCGGACCGACAGACAAACCCGGCACAATAGTTTTCTTTTACAGAAAACTAAAAGAAGTAACGAATAACGCAGGGGAAACAAATAAACGAGTAAATAGGTAAACAGAAATTAGCGAGACACCAATCAAGGAATGAACCAACGACAAAAAAAAATGGAAACCAATCACTAAA
>NC_089763.1:23950994-23963494 GCF_040412425.1 Macrobrachium rosenbergii | reverse complement strand
ATATAATCGAATAACGAATTCTAATCAGACTCGATCATACACTAAATCCTGGCGTGTCTATCTGCTAATCCCTTTCAGAATATCCGAGAGAGAAAACTAATGAATATATTATTCGGCGCGGAATTTTCAAAAACCTAGATTTGATGAAATTGAAATTCATTTTCATTCTTCATTATTTCAAGGTGCAAATATTTCGGACTCTATGCCTCATATTAATTTCGGTAATCATGCTCTTTGCTTGTTTTATATGCGGAGGGATTTCTAATCAATATAATAATAGAAGATATTATTATGATTATTATTATTATTCAGAAGTTGAAAGCCATTCATGTGGAACAAGCCTACCACAGGGCCACTTATTATTTAAATTATTGGACTTAGTTTATTATTATGATCAGTTATTAGAGAAAACAATTATTAATGAATAAATAGATAGAAATGTTGTAAATTATTATTAATTGTGGATTTTTTACGAAAGGTAAATCAGTGGGTTTGAATAGAATGTTCTGATTATTAAAGCTACCAAGAATATTATATATATATATATATATATATACATAGTATGTATATACACATACAGAAGTATATATTAAATATATATTTTAGTAACAAAGTCATTCAAAAACTTACGATTTCCTCTCGCAAGGACAAAGTCATCACTGCATGCCTTGAATCCTGACGGGGAATAAATGAAGAAGTTGTGACCTAAAAAAAAACTTAATAAATATAATAGCAATCATGAATGTAAGGTCAAAAAATAATTATTATTAAGGGGAGTTATTCTGAAGGGGTTGAAATGTCAACGAAGAAGGAAAAGGCCAGAGGGATTATTT
The DNA here is from genome assembly GCF_040412425.1 of Macrobrachium rosenbergii. Classification (NCBI taxonomy): domain Eukaryota; kingdom Metazoa; phylum Arthropoda; class Malacostraca; order Decapoda; family Palaemonidae; genus Macrobrachium; species Macrobrachium rosenbergii. The sequence continues at coordinate 23,962,661 of NC_089763.1, read as the reverse complement.
TTATCCTTTTTTTTAACTGAAAGAGAGAGAGAGAGAGAGATAGAGAGAGAAGAGAGAGAGAGAGAGAGAGATTACATATACATATATTTACCTTCTTTTATATATAGAAACGACATATATATATTTACCTTCTTTTATCAAGGAGGAAACGAATAGAGGATAGATATATATATAGAGATATAGATATAATATATATAGAAACGACATATATGAATTTTACCTTCTTTTCTCAAGGAGGAAACGAACTGGAGAGAGATATAGAGAGAGATATATTAGAGATATATTTTAGTAACTAAGAGAGAGAGACAAACTATCACGATTTTGCCTTCTTTTCTCAAGGAGGAAAACAACTGGAGAGAGAGAGAGAGAGAGAGAGAGAGAGAGAGAGAGAGAGAGAGAGAGAGAGAGAGAGAGAGAGAAACTTGACATACTGCAGAATTTACCTTCTTTCTCCAAGGAGGAAACGAACTGGGGAATAAATGAGAGAGAGAGAGAGAGAAAAAAAAAAAAACTTACGATAAAAAAAAAAAGGTTGATAATCATGCATTTCATTCATACTGAGGAAGGTCCAAAAAGAAGAGAGAGAGAGAGAGAGGACATATGTACAGGGTTACTTTTTACTGAAGGGTTGAAATGTCAAGAGGAGAGAGAAGAGAGAGAGAGGGAAATTATTTTATCCTTTTTTTTTTGAGAGAGAGAGAGAGAGAGAGAGAAGGAGAGAGAGAGAGAGAGAGAGAGAGAGAGAGAGAGAGAGAGAGAGAGAGAGAGAGAGAGAGAGAGAGAGAGAGAGAAGACATATGCACAGAAATTTTACCTTTTTTTTCTGAACTGGAGAGAGAGAGAGAGAGAGAGAGAGAGAGAGAGAGAGAGAGAGAGAGAGAGAGAGAGAGAGAGAGAGAGAGAGAGAGAGAGAGAGAGAGAGAGAGAAGACATATGCACAGAAATTTTACCTTTTTTCTCAAGGAGGAAACGAACTGGAGAGAGAGAGAGAGAGAGAGAGAGAGAGAGAGAGAGAGAGAGAGAGAGAGAGAGACATATGCACAGAAATTTTACCTTTTTTTCTCAAGGAGGAAACGAACTGGAGAGAGAGAGAGAGAGAGGTAAAAAAAGACGACATATGCACAGGTCGAGTGGAATGGCTCGACGTTTATGGAGGACTCAGGATACGGTTGATCGACTTTCTCTCTCGGACGGGACGAGGATTCCGTTGAATAAACTTTGAGCTTGGAGGAAAAATATAGATAAAAGATATTACTATTCTACACTGGACATATCTTTCTCCTTTTCTCTCTCAGAGGTGCCAAGGAGAGACAGTTTTAAAAGAGGCAGGGAAATGAACTCTCTGTCTGTCTCTCTCTCTCTCTCTCTCTCAAAATTAAATTAGATTACATCATTGGTGCCAAGTAAGGAGTTTAAAACAGGCAGGCAAATAAACTCTCTCTCTCTCTCTCTCAAAATAAAATACATCAAAGATGCCAAGGAAGGACATTTTACAATAGACATGAAAATAAACCCTCTCTCGTCCCATTTCATTCCTTAGAAAAGATTTGGAAAGAAAGGGAGAACGTGTCCCACGCTTGAAGTATGTCAGGAAATTATTTGAACATGTTATACCACCTTTTCTTCTCTTATTATTTTTTTTACCTGTTAACTTTTTTTATCATTTCATATTCCTTTATTCTCTCTCTCTCTCTCTCTGAGAATTATCATTTATATTTGTATCTCCTTGGCGTTTCGTATTTTTATTTATTTTTATGATCTTCGCTCCCGTGCTTTCAAATTATTTCCGTATATTTATTCTAAAAGTGAATTTGATAAATATATCTGCTTGGCGTTTCATATTTTTCTTTATTTTTATGATCTTCGTTCGTATCCTTTCAAGATTATTTCCTTATATTTATTCAAAAACTGATTTTGATTTTGTTTACTTCCACTGCTTTGAAGATCAGTTATTTTGTTTTATTTTATTTCACGTGTTATTTATATAATGTATCTTTTACAAATTTTTCTGGACATCAGTTTTTTCTATTTTTGTCTCTCAATATATTTTACTTACGTTTATATCTGTTTCATATTATCCTTTTCATTTCATTTATTTCTTTGTTGTATTTTATTTTTACTTTGGTGTTATTTTTGTAATACATTTCCTATTTTATTTCTTTTGACAGATATTTTCTCCACTGTCTTTGTAACCATGGATAATATCATAAATAATTTAGTCGACTGCCCTGACCCAGTAATATAATAATAATAATAATAATAATAATAATAATAATAATAATAATAATAATAATAATAATAATAATGAAGAAGAAGAATAAGTAGGTACTTGAAATTAGGACTGATATATCAGATATTCACGAAACTGTATAATAATAATAATAATAATAATAATAATAATAATTTAATAATAAGAATAAGGTAATAATTTAATGATATATCAAAGAAGAAATACTACTATTACTACTAATACTTACTACTGATATATCAAACTACTACTAATAATAATACTACTAATAATACTAATAATAATAATAATAATAATAATAATAATAATAATAATAATAATAATAATAATAATAATCATCATAATAATAATTTGAAGAGAAATAATTAGGTACTTCAATATATCAGACATATATGAAACTAGATGTCTATTTAATTCTAAAAACAAAGAGAAAAACAAATTGTACATTGCAACCCATTGCAGCGTATCTCAGTCCTTTTTGAAAAAGAGGTTTTTAAAGGAAAATTCTCTTGCAAGAACAATATGGGTCAGGAGATTTCAAATGTCCCTTTTTCTCGCTACGTAACAACGGAAAAAGAAGAAATAAAAAAAAGTTTCTAGGCTGAAGGGTAAAAAATAAAAAATCTGCTGTTTTTATTTTTAGAAGCACAGAGTCAAAAGGAAGTATCGATGCCCTTTCAATATGTCATTCAGTGCGCCCTCTCTCTCTCTCTCTCTCTCTCTCTCTCTCTCTCTCTCTCTCTCTCTCTCTCTCTCTCTCTCTCTCAAAATAAAATTAAAATACACCAAAGGTTCCAAAGAAAGACAGTTTAAAAGAGACAGGAGAATCTCTCTCTCTCTCTCTCTCTCAGAGTCTTCGTCCTTAGGCATTTTTGTGTCACTCTTCATAATGAAACTGCTCTCCTTATCAGTTGATGCTTACTCTCATTTTTAGTTGAAAGAACGTCTCTTGGGTGAACTGTCCAAAGTTCAGCCAGGAGTGCTTCCCCAAAGGGGGGGGGGCTGTTCCCACCAACAGTTGCCCCCCTGTGGAAACAGTCATGGCCAAACAGTTGCCTGTTTGCCCAAGAATGCTTCAAAAGATGGAAGTTAGCCACCTCTTGGGCGAACAGTCCACAGTTCAGCCAGGAGTGTTTCCTCAAGGGGCAACTGTTGGTGGGAACAGTTACCCCCTCCCCCCTGTGGAAACACTTCTCCCCAAACAGTTGCCTGTCTTGCCATGAATATTGACATATATATAGGCGTATGCACACTTGGGATTGGATGTATGTACATAAAGACACGCTTCTATAGGCTGAAATATGGCATTAATTTATGCGAAGAGGAAACACGAGTATAGTATCAATTCATACGGTGTGACTTTGTATATTAAATCGAAAGGAAAGTCTACTGTCGTGTTCATATACATATATATATATATATATATATATATATATATATATATATATATATATATATATATATATATAACCACGAAGAGAATGAAACGACGAAGTGGTGCTAGGCCTTTCGACTTTTACTGTCCTTTTTACTTAGCAGACGCAAAAGCAAAGGACAGTGTCGAAAGGCCCAGCACCATTCCGTTGTTTCACTTTCCTTCGTGGTATTGCCTTTATTTATATATTCATCTCGTTCCATATTTTTCGTGATTCAGTTTTATATATATATATATATATATATATATATATATATATATATATATATATATATATATATATATATATATATATTTACATACATACATACATATACATATAAATCTGGAAGAGACGACGAAACTAGGTCATGAGAAAATAAAAATAAAGGGGGCGGGTACAGGTGGGATTGAAACCCCCACCCCACCTTTGAACCTAGCGGTACGCATCTGTTGTAAGAGGGAAAAGATTTACAGAGGCGACCAGTCCCGATATAGTCAGAAAAGGAAGGAAGGAAAGCAAAACAATTTTTTCGAAGGAAAAGAAAAAGAACCTTGGAAGAGGAATGGAAGACCGGGGACGAAAAGAAATCATTTTTTCTTTTTCGTAAAAGAAAATTATAAACTTTTGTGATAGTATTCATCAGAGTACAAGAGATGAGTTTATGTGGAAGACAGTGGAATAGTAGAATAGTTTTGGGTAATGGTTCAAAAGACGCTGACATAGGCATAATTTTTATTTTTCGCATAAGGAAAAATTACGGACTTTAGTGATAGTATTCACCAGAGTTCGAGAGATGAGTTTATGTGGAAGACAGTGCAGTAGAAGAATAGTTTTGGGTATTGGGTTCAAAAGAAGTTGAAATAGACCTCATTTTTATTTTTCGTACAAGAAAAAATTATGAACTTCAGTGATAGTATTCACCAGAGTTCAAGAGATGAGTTTATGTGGAAGACGGTGGAATAGTAGAATAGTTTTGGGTAATGGGTTCAAAAGACGTTGACATAGACATCATTTTTAATTTTCGCTTAAGGAAAAATTAGGAACTTTTGTGATAGTATTTGTCAGAGTTTATGTGCAAGACAGAAATGTAGTAGCATAGTTTCTAGTCAATGGGTTCAAAAGGTGAAATAGACCATTATGTATAGGACTTTTCAAGTGGAGAGTCGTCACTTCTTAGTTCTTTTTATTCTTCTTCTTCTTTTTCTGTTTTCTTAGTTATATATTTAATTATTTTCTAAAGCAGACTGTCGAACTGACTTGAGGTGACTGACAGTTCGTGATTTAGTCATAGTCTTGTGGATCAGCTGGTATTTTGATGCCAGTTGACTCCGGGAAGAGAGATGGGAAGAAGGGGGTAGGAAGGGGAGAAAGAGGAGGGGGGAGGGGGTAAGGGGGATAAAGACAGGCCTGAGGAAAGGGGGGGAGACAGACATGAGGAAACGGGGAAGGAAAGACAGGCCTGAGGAAAGGGGGGGAGGAAAGACAGGCCTGAGGAAAGGAGGGCGGAAGACGGGCCTGAGGAAAGACAGGCCTGAGGAAAGAGGGTTAGGGGAGGAAAGATAGGCCTGAGGAAACGGGGAGGAGGAAAGACGAGCCTGAGGAGAGGGGGCGAGAAAAGACAGGCCTGAGGGAAGGGGGGGAGGAAAGACAAGCCTGAGGAAAGGGAGGGAGGAAAGACAGGTCTGAGGAGAGGGGGTGAGGAATGACAGCCTGAAGAGAGGGGGACGGGAGGAAAGACAAGCTTGAGGAGAGGGAGGGAGGAAAGACAGGCCTGAGGAAGTGGGAGGGGAAAAATGAGGGGGATGAAAAGACAAGCCTGAGGAGGAGGAGGAAAGAAGGTCTGAGGAGGAGGGAGGAAAGACAGGCCTGAGAGGGGAGGAGGAAAGGGAGGGGAGGGAGGGGAGGAAAGACAGGCCCTGAGGAAATGGGGGGAGGAAAGACAGGCCTGAGGGGGAGGAAACAAGCCTGAGGAAAGGGGGGAGGAAAGACAGGTCTGAGGGGAGAATGACAGGGAGAAGGGGAGGAGAAAGACATGGCTTGAAGAGGGAGGGGAGGGGAGGCCTGGAAATGGGGGGGAGAAGGACAGATCTGAGAAACGGGAGGGAGGAAAGACAGGCCTGAGGAGAGGGGGAGGGGAGACAAGCCTGAGGAAAAGGGGAGGAAAAAGACAGACCTGAGGCCTGAGGAACAGGGAGGAGAGGGGAAGGAAAGACAGGCCTGAGGGGAGAAGAAAGAAGACAGGCCTGAGGAAAGGGAGAAGGGGAGGGAAAGGAGAATTGGCAGAAGTAGGCGTTGCCATGGGAGCAGGTGACGTTTGCTGACCATGTTCTTGCGCCTTTTTGTTGGTGGTAGGAATCCATCTGCATCGCGATTCATTTGTTTTTCCTCCCCCTCAGATATCAATTTTTGAAGTGAGGCTGCTGCTGCCAGCGGTGGTGTTGATCCTTGTGCCGTTGCAGTTGCAGTGACTGTCAGTTTTTTCTGCAGTCGAGTGTGTCTTTTTCATCTTTGTTTTTTCATCTGTGCAGGCTTGTCAAGGGTGGTGCCACATCCTTTGAACCATGCAGGGTGAGGTAAAGATCAGTTAGGACATTTTGGCAATGTTTCTTCCCTTTTTTGAACTTTATAAAGACTTGTCAAGAATGGCTCTACAACCTTTGAACCACATGCAGGGCGAGTGAAGATCAGTTAGGACATTTTGGCATTGTTTCTTAATTTTTTTTTTAACTTGTAAAGGCACAGCTAAGCGTCATGTCATGAGCTGAAGATACAATAAATGGGGTATTCAATGAAACAGGTCTTCTGATGCCCATATTTACGGTAGCAGTCACGCCTCAAGGTTTCAAGAATGTAATACCCTAAGAGTAACAAACTCTGAAAATTGAGGCACGCTTTGCTGGTATTATTATTATTATTCGGAAGATTAACCCTATTCATAATGAACAAGGCCACCGCAGGGGTCATTGACTTGAAATTCCAGCTTCCAAATAATATGGTGTTCATTCTTAAGTAAGAGAAGGTAAAGGGAAATACAGAAAGAAGAGAGCTCATTTATTAAAAAGTTTAAATATACAAGTGTATTAAAAGGAGAATAGCATTAGGATAGTAATGCATGGCGCCTTCGTTCGAAGGTTTCCAATGCTATCACTATCAGTGTCTTGACTTCCCTTTCATACATCCCTCCAGCAGCAGTGTAAGAGAGCTGTAGAATGGTGTCAAGCGGCAGAGTAACCAAATGGCCACATATCACTTCAGTAACCTCTTCCATGGAACCCAATAGTAGGAAACTGTGGACCTCCTTCAGGATTTTGTCAGTTTCGTAGTCCTTAGGAGTGATTGTAAATTCTCCTTGTAGATTAGGCTTTGTAGAGGTGTTCTCAAAAGCAGCATTTGTTAGGTAGAATAGAATAGAATATAGAATTTAGGGCAAAGGCCAGACACTGGGACTTGTAAGGCCATCCAGCGCTGAAACGGAAATTGACAGTAAAAAGATTTGAAAGGTGTAACAGGAGGAAAACCTCGCACTTGCACCATGAATCAGTTGTTAGAAGTGTGTGGAAAATAAGGTGGAAGAGAGAGAATATGAACGGAGATACGGTAAAGGGAATGGAAGGGGTTGCAGCTAGGGGCCTAAGAAAGGTACGCTGCAAAGAATCTTAAGTGATGCCTACAGTGCACCACATGATATGCACTGACGGCACTACCCCTCCTACGGGGATTGTTGGGTAGAAAGATCCATTCTCTTTTTGTTCCTAGCTGTGAAAGTCAACAGATGTATTTGGCAGTGAATTTCAGGTGGGTCTCAGTGAATGGTTCAGAAATATGGAGGATGATTTTAAAAATTTGGCTATAAAGCCCAAGCACTTTGGCACTTTCAGCCATACAGTGCTTTAAGCAGTGAAAAGCTTAGGGAGTTGGAGTGGTCGGACAGCAAGATGGAATAAAGGAAGCAGAAATGGAGGTATAGTAAAAGGTTAAAATGTGTGTGTAGCTAGGGACTGAAGGGACGCTGCAGTCAACCTTTCAGTAATACCTACAGTGCGACACGTGAGGTGCACTGGCGGCATTACCCCTCTACGGGGGAAATGTGAGGAATGGATGAGATGTAAGGTTAAGGAAGAAGAATTAGTTAAGGGTGGAGGAAAGGGGCAGAGAGAGAGAGAGAGAGAGAGAGAGAGAGAGAGAGCGAGAGAGAGCTTGTCTTCTATCATGTAAAAGTGGCTTCCTCCCCTAGGAAGACTTCCTGCCTACAAAGGCACTTTCCTGAAATTTAATAAACTCTGGTTTTATGCCCGGGAAAAAATGTGCCCATAAAACGTATTTGAAAGATAAGGAAAACTTCATCGAAAATTTATTAACTGTAACAAACTTTTTTGAACGACATCGGACTGGTAAAGTTTGACTTTATTCAGGGAATATTTACGTTACCAGACTTCCTGATAAAATCTTCCTCATCTGGTATATGGGATGATAAAAAAGTTCATATATATATATATATATATATATATATATATATATATATATATATATATATATATATATATATATATATATATATATATATATATGTCTAGTCAAGCGCCGTTTTTAAAAATGATAAAAACGCATTTAAGTTTGCCAACTATGAAAACGCTTATAAAAGAAACCAGCCAAACGATTTCTATGAATCATACCTCATTTTAAAGGAAATTTATTCACCTCCTCATATGCAAAAATCATTATAGTATGTTTTGTCATTTAAGCTACAACCCAAAAAAGTGAGGTAATGTAAGATTGTAAAGGGTGAACACACCAGAAAAACAACCTAAAAATATTTATCCTAATAATGCTCTAAAATTATTATTAATATCTGAGTAAAATTTCCATGAAAATATAAAACAAAAACATCCTCCTACATGACCATCCCTTTTTATGACAGGATGTAGCAGTGAGAACTCGCTAAGAGGCGAAATTTCCCTTTGTTTTCTGAACCTTTTGTAACATAAGGGTGATAGTGCTGTACTTTAGCTGCTCGCTACAACTTCATCTCAAACAATGAAGAAATATTAGTCGCTTGATTTAAAATAGCTGTCCTCAAAAACTTAGCGGTGTAGTGACTATAATACAATCATCTCAAACAATGAAGAAATATTAATTTAAAATATATAGGTAGTGATTTCTCCCATTCTACTTAATTAGATATCTTTCTCCTATTTCTTAATTAATAAAAAATATATGTATAATGCATTCTGCTTACATATTTACATATTTTTCTCCTGTTTCATAATTAATAATATATATATATATATATATATATATATATATATATATATATATATATATATATATATATGTGTGTGTGTGTGTGTGTGTGAATGTGTGTGTGTGTGTATTTTCTGTTTCTTAATAAAAAAAATGTAAATGTACAAGTGTATAATGCATTCTACATACATATTTACATTTTTTCCTCTTTTCCTTTTTATTTGCAGTACAGGAGACCAAAATCGCTAGTCCGACGGAAATATTCGTGCAAAACGGCTCCACGATCAGTCTGACTTGTATCGTCAACAGCCAGACTGAGAGCGTCGGCTCAGTCAAGTGGTTTCGAGGACCCATGGAACTGGACTACGACTCTCCAAGGTAAGTAACCCCCCACCCCCACAGGGTTCGTAGCGTCAGTGTGACGTCATAATGACGTCATGGTTTCAGAGACTGTGTTCTGTCTCTTACAGAGTCAGTAAATGACTTAGCTTCCTGTTACGATCTTTCTTCTTCTTCTGCTAATTTTAAGAGAGGGTTTCTGGTCTGTCTGTCCGTCTGTTTGTCTGTCTGTCGCTTCTGTGAGGACTATTCCCTCGACTCCATTAAAAGTAAAACAGTTTTCAGTGTCAGCTATGTCGACTGAGCATTATCCCCACTAAGAAATTAAAACAGTTTTCAATATCAGATGAATATTATCTCCACTAAGAAGTTGAAACAGTTTTCAATGTCAGCTCACTATTATCTCCATTGAGAAGCATAACAATTTTTCAATTTCAGCTCACTGTTATCTCCATTGAAGCATAACACTTTTCAATTAGCTCACTAATATCTCCATTGAGAAGCATAACAATTTTCAATGCCATCTCACTTTTATCTCCATTGAGAAGCATAACAATTTTTCAATGTCAGCTCACTATTATCTCCATTGAGGAGCATAACAATTTTTTCAATGTTATCTCCATTGAGAAGCATAACAATTTTTTCAACGTCAGCTCTCCATTGAGAGCATAACAATTTTTCAATGTCAGCTCACTATTATCTCCATTGAGAAGCATAACAATTTTTCAATTTCAGCTCACTGTTATCTCCATTGAGAAGCATAACAATTTTTCAATGTCATCTCACTATTATCTCCATTGAGAAGCATAACAATTTTTCAATGTCATTGAGAAGCATAACAATTTTTCAATGTCACTGTTATATCCATTGAGAAGCATAACAATTTTTCAATGTCATCTCACTGTTATCTCCATTGAGAAGCATAACAATTTTTCAATGTCAGCTCACTATTATATCCATTGAGGAGCATAACAATTTTTCAATGTCAGCTCACTTTTATCTCCATTGAGGAGCATAACAATTTTTCAATGTCAGCTCACTATTATGTCCATTGAGAAGCATAACAATTTTTCAATGTCAGCTCACTTTTATCTCCATTGAGAAGCATAACAATTTTTCAATGTCAGCTCACTATTATCTCCATTGAGAAGCATAACAGTTTTTCAATGTCAGCTCACTATTATCTCCATTGAGAAGCATAACAGTTTTTCAATGTCAGCTCACTATTATCTCCATTAAAAAGTTAAGCAATTTTCAAAACCACCACCACCTTCCTCCCCCTTCTGACGTCCCCCCAGGGGCGGAGTGAGCCTCGAAGTCGAGAAGACCCCGGCCAGAACGACTTCGAAGTTATTCCTCACCCGGGCAACCAGGAGAGACTCGGGAAACTACACGTGTGCCCCTCAGCACGCGGACCCTGCCACCGTTTTGGTGCAGGTGGTGAACGGTGAGTAAAATCATTGTACTAATTGTATTAATTAAGCCTGAATTACTTGACATTTCATCATTTTAAGTAGGTGACATATAAAGCAGTTATTTAAAAATGTGATCATAACAAGTGACACATAAAACAGTCATTTAAAAATGTGATGATAATAAGTAGATGACACATGAACGAGTAATTTTGAAATGTGATGATAATAAGTAGGTGACACGTGAAGCAGTAATTTTGAAATGTGATATAATAAGTAGGTGACACATAAAACAGTCATTTCAAAATGTGATGATAATAAACAGGTGACACGGAAAAAAGTCATTTAAAACTGGGATGATAATAAGTAGGTGACACATAAAACAGTCGTTTAAAGTTGTGATGATAATAAGTCATTTAAAATTGTGATGATAATAAGTAGGTGACACATAAAACAGTCATTTAAAATTGTGAAAATTGTAAAAAGTCATTTAAAATAATAAATAGGTGACACATAAAACAGTCATTTAAATTTGATGATATTAATAAACATGAAAATTTAATGTGATCAAAATCATTGGAATTACTTGTTTAATATGATATTCTAAATGAGATTGAAATGATGAAGGAATCTGATGATCAAGTATTACTTAAACAGAAAAAATGACCAAAATATGATGATATTAATGAATATGAATATTTAACGTGATCAAAATCGTTTGATGAATATGATCTGAATGAGATTTAAACGCTGAAGGAATTTTACGATCAAATGTTACATAAACATAACAAAAAATATAATTATCAAAATATTATTGAAAGTAAACTTTATATTCTTCTGCATGAAATGAAAAATTGGCAGTGATGATTCAAATATATATGAAACTTTAAGATAGTGATGATGAAAATATAATGAATAATGTACAGACAAAAGATAATGTCTGTCTGGAATTGACATGTAAATAATGTGATAACCAGATTGGTGTGTAGATGACATGAAGAATGCAATA
>NC_089763.1:23873494-23943494 GCF_040412425.1 Macrobrachium rosenbergii | reverse complement strand
AATTGAAAGAACAAAGGTTTGAAAGGTGCAAGAGGAGGAAAATCGCAGTTGCACTATGAAACTCCTGTTAGAAGAGGGAGGAAAGTAAGATGGAAGAAAAGAATATGATTGGAGGTACAGTAAAAGGAATGAAAGGGGTTGCAGCTAGGGGCCTAAGGAAAGGACACTGCAAAGAACCTTAAGTAATGCCTACAGTGCATCACGCGTGAGGTGAACTGACGGTACTACGGACCCCACCCAACCTCCAAGGGGGTTAGATCATACCCACACCAGTACATAAATACATAATTTATATTAAGTAACTGAGAAGATAATAACTAGTAAAAACTGAACAACTAATCGAATCGTTTACGGCCCTTCGCCTACAGCTGTAGAGCAAAAATCCAGCGCTGTCTAGTATGAGCTACAAACCTGAAGGCAGAGCCTCTACTGGCCAAAGAATGAACCAATTCCTTGGCAGCCGGTTGGTTTTGTTTCTCTCAGTGGTCGATAGATGGCACTGGCTTGTCCCTTTTCCTACTAGGCGGTTATACGTACTAACCAGGCATTATTGCTAAAGTTCTAATATGATTCTATCTAAAATAACACCCGAATAAATGCCTGGTGTAAATTTGAACATAAATGAAAGTCATTTTGTTTTTCTCAAAGGGCCAATAGCTTGTCCCTTTTCCTACAAGGTGATATACGTATTAAACTGACGTTATTGCGGTAAGTTTAATTACGATTTTAACTAAAATAACAATTGAATAAGTGCCTGGTGTAAATTTGCACATGGCGTGCAAACGGAAGTCATTAGCTTCTCATAAGAAAAATATATTCATGTTGAGTTTTTGGGCCTTCGTGATAACAGTCTTTCCAATCTGAGGTTTTTATTGAAAGGACACCCTATGTTTTATCCTGCCCGAATAAAAGAAGCGTCCAATCCTTGTTAAAATGTGTGCAGCAGAAGGATTCATACAGAAGTCGCTCCTTGAGGATTAAACTAACCGTTCACAATATATTACACTGAGACTTTTGTTAATGTGGTGTGGTTGTTTAGTATTACTAGGATTTAACAAACACTCCTAAATGCCTTCAATCGTTGATAACTTTATCACTCCCATAACACACTGAAGATTATTGATTGATTAATTTGGTTATCCGTCACAACAAAACGCCGAGCACTGAAGAAGAGAGTGTTTTGATTGCATATGTAAGTATGACACCTACAATGAACAAAGTATGCATATTAATTACGAATTAAACGGGAGCTAATTCAGTTCTGCAATGACTATCACTACTCAGGCACTGCCAACGAAGAGAGAGAGAGATCCTTTATCAGACTGCATTTTACCAATCTATAATTAAAAATTACAAGAACTATAAGCTAGAGAGAGAGAGAGTACACAAAATATCAATGTAACGATATGAAAGATTTACCATTTCAATAAAAGCATTTTTTAAACAAGCTACACAAAACACAAGAGGGAAGATACAGAAACTCTCTGCTTTCCCAAGAAATAAAATCAAACTAAAGTAAAAGATTTTATAACTTTTTGTGCCTCACTTCTAAATCCTTACACCCCACTGGAACGAATAACATAGACCACGGCCCGTGCAAGGGATTTGGTGGGCTATGTTGCTATACTCTGTTGAAGACTGGTTTTGTAAACAAGTAGGTTTTTTTTTTTCTAACTTTTACATATACTATGTTTTTATAACTGAATTACTGATGACATATACACAATTATCAGAGCTTTCTTCTCAGGGTTAAGACCAAATTCATCTCGATATTTCTAAGGAAACCAAATTGGTGTGGAAATTCAATATGATTGTATTCTGCCTTCGGTAGGTTTTTTTTTATAAACGTAGTTTTTTTTACACTTATATTTTACATATACTATATTTTCTTATTTGAATTACTGATATCATACACAGTTATCAGAGCTTTCTTCAGAGTGCTAAGACCGAATTGAACTCAATATTTCTACGGAAAGCCCAAATTGGCGTGGAAATTCAATATGGTTGTATTCTGCCTCCGGTCTATGGTAATTTAAATTGCCATGAAACTGCATTGCAGAGAGAGAGAGAGAGAGAGAGAGAGAGAGTCTATATCAGACAGCATTTACAAAACTACAATGAAATAATGACAAGAACTATTAGCTAGATAAGAGAGAGAGAGAGAGTTTTATTAGCTTTTCAGTCTCGAGATATTTTTGCTACGTGAATTTGCAGGAATGGATGTAATTTGTTAGAGAGAAAGAGAGAGTTTTACTAGCATTTGAGGCTCCTCATAGATTTTTGCTACGTGAATGTGTAGAAGTGGATATAATTTGTTTATGAGAGAGAGAGAGAGAGAGAGGAGAGAGAACATTGTATTCTTAAAATTGCTCAAATACCTGTCCAGTGGTTTTCAAGTGTGAATAAGCTTTGTATATAATACTTTGAGATTCTGACGCAAATAACCTCAGAAAAATTAGATGAAAAAATCGTTTCCATCAACTTAATGACATAAATAGGAAAAGATGGTTGCTCACGTTTATTATCATTATTACACATACACGCACACATGATAATATATATATGTATATATATATATATATATATATATATATATATATATATATATATATATATATATATATATATATATATATACAGATCATTCACACCTTGAACCAGCGGACAGGTATTTCAGCAATTTTAAGAATATAATGTTCTCTCTCTCTTCTTCTCTTCTTCTCTCTTCTCTCTCTCTCGATGCGCTGCGGTTTCATGGCAATTTAAATGGTCTTAGCCGGAGGCAGAATGCAATCATATTGAATTTCCACACCAACTTAGGGTTTCCGTAGAGATTTTGAGTTGAATTCTGTCATAACAATCTGAAGAAAGATCGGGTGACTGTATGCGATATCAGCGTAGTGACGGAGAAGTAAGAAGAAAACGAGAACAATTCTTAATAACTGAGTTGAGAGAGAGAGAGAGAGAGGGAAACCAAATTTTGATGAAAACTTTTAAATGAGTCAAATAATGAAAAGCATTCTGAATACACACGTGGAATGTGACACTTACGGAGAGAGAGAGCAAATTTTGATGAAAACTTTTAAATAAGTCAAATAATGTAAAGCATTTCTGAATACACACGTGGAATGTGACACTTACGATGAGAGAGAGGAGAGAGAGAGAGAGAGAGAGACCATATTTTGATGAAAACTTTTAAATAAGTCAAATAATGTAAAGCATTTCTGACAATACTCACGTGAAATGTAACACTTACAAACACACACACACACACACACACACAGACCAAATTTTTATGAAAACCTTTAAATGAGTCAAATAATGTAAAGCATTTCTGACAATACTCACATGAAATGCAAATGCAGAAGAGAGAGAGAGAGAGAGAGAGAGAGAGAAAGGAGAGAGAGAGAGAGAGTAGGAAGAAAGATGAGTGCATCCGGTCGAAGAAAAAGTATTGATAAAAGACGGAAGGAAACGTCCACACTCAACAAAAACTGAAATTAGAACCTCGAGCGAGTATGACCCAAGACTCAAAAAACTCCATACTTACTCTCCCTCTCCAGCTGCTGAGTAGGGCTGAGACTTGAGGGTCCCATCAGCTGAGTAATGCTCCGCCGGAAATCTCAGCCGTTCCATTTGGAACTGAAGGGCCACCTGAAATAGACGAAGGGGAAAGAGAGAGAGAGAGTGAGAGTGAGGTCCAGCGAGAGACGACGAAGGTAAGATGGAGGGAATGTTAGTAAAATGAAGCTCACGTTTTTCAGATAGACAGAATATACAATTTAAGTCGAAGGCCAAGCGCTGGGACCTATGATGAGGTCATTCAGCGTCGAAAGGAAAATTGAGAGTAAGAGGTTTAAAGGGTGTAACAGGAGGAAAACCTCGCAGATGCATTGTTAAACATTATTAGAAGAGGGTGGAAAGTAAGATGGAAGAAAGAATATGAATGGAGGTACAGTAAAAGGCGTGAAGGGGATTGCAGCTAGGGGCAGAAGGAACGCTGCAAAGAACCTTAAGTAATGCCTACAGTGCACCGCATGAGGTGCACTGACGGCGCTACCCCCCTACGGGGCTGACGTTTTAGAAGACAAGAACGTAGGAACAATAAAGACAGGAGAGAGAGAGAGAGAGAGAGAGAGAGAGAGAGAGAGAGAGAGAGAGAGAGAGAGAGAACTCGGAAAACAGGAATGATAGAGACAAAATTATAAAGAAGTAAAACGAAGAAAAAAAAGGAGAGAAAACGCAAACGCCCAAAAACGAACGAGGGAAATAGCAAATCAGCAGCGAAGGCTTCGAATGGAAAAGAGATGTCGAAGGACTTGAGAGAATATGGGAAAAATGAGTAAAAGGGTAATAGAGGCCGGGAAGACTAAAAAAGAGAGAAAAGTCAATTGTCACAAAAAAATAGGAGCGTATTGTGTGTTTGGAAGACAGTAAAAATTAAAAAAAAGGTTAACAAGTACAAATGAGCGAAGGTAAAAAGTAAGCAAAGAGATTCAGTTTTAGAAAAACAAAAAATGAAGGTTGACTGACAGCAAACAATTACAGAATAAGCAAGACAAGAAATCATATGCACGAGAAATACGAAGAAAATTGAAAACCAGATAAAGAGCTACAGAGGAATAACGAAAACGGATAAACAGCCAGAAAGGAATTACAGTAAATGGAGAAGAAGGAGACCAGACGAATGGAAAATTAAAAACATAAGAGGCCAAAGCGCCACCACGCATGCGCATATCAGAAGCAGGCTACTTGAAAACTTCAGGTTAAGAGGCACAAAAATCAAGAATAAAAGTAAGGAAGTTGTTCAGACACAGGAAAGACAAAAGGACCTGTCAACAATCAAGGGGGAACAATGGTACAAAGGCTGTCAGGAGACAAGAAACCAGGATTATTATTATTATTATTACTCTGAGGATGAAGCCCAGTCATGTGAAACAAGCCCACCACAGGGGCCATTGTCTTGAAATTCAAGCTTCCAAAAAATATTATTATTATTATTATTACTACTCAGAAGATGAAAAATCCTTTCACAGGAACAAACCAACCACAGCTTCCAGAGAATATATATTTATTATTATTATTATTATTATTATTATTATTATTATTATTATTATTATTCAGAAGATGAAAAATCCTTTCACAGGAACAAACCAACCACAGCTTCCAGAGAATATATATTTATTAAAAAGAATTATTATTATTATTATTATTATTATTATTATTATTATTATTATTATTATTATGAATTATTATTCATAGAACAAACCAATGAAGAATCCTATTCTTGAAAACCAACCAAAGAATTTTATTATTATTATTATTATTATTCAGAAGATGAAGAACTCTATGCATAGGAACAAACCATCCAAAGAATTTTATTATTATTATTATTATTATTATTATTATTATTATTATTATTATTATTATTATTATTATTATTATTATTCAGAAGATGAAGAACTCTATGCATAGGAACAAGCCACCCACACCTTCCAAAGAATATTACAGTGTTCATAAGAAAGAAGGAACAGAAGGTAACTGGAAAGATGGGAAGAACAGATCAGTCACTGAAAAGGAAAAATGAATGAACAAATTAGTGAATAAATAAAAATGCAAGTAAATCTTTAACATACAAGTCAAGTGGGACAAGGTAATCACAGTTAAAAGCAGACGAGACTCAAAGAGGAACTTTAAAACTCTAAATAGACAATGACAAAAAAGCAAGAACAGACATCAAATGCAGAGAAGATAAAAACATAAGCTCAAGAGGACCGAGGAAATAATAAAAATGATGATAAAAGGGTAATAGATCTAAGGAAGGGAAAAATCGAAAGAGGATCATTAGCCAGAAGGTATTCATACTGGAAAAAGACAGGTCAGAGGTCAAGGGGTCACGGGAAGAGGTCACACAGGACACTAGGGAAGGATTTATAAAGCAAAAAAAAAAAAAAAATAAAAATAAAAATAACAATTTAGTTCAAAAAGGCCCAAAGGAATTAGGATACGAAATAGTGGAAGAGGTCATATGTAGGGAAGACAGAAAAGAAGATCAATAGAAACAATTGAATGATGGGAAGAAGCAGAGATAAAATCAGATGCTTGGAAGATTAAGTAAGATCAGCCAGGAGCCCAGAGTGAATTATTATTATTATTATTATTATTATTATTATTATTATTATTATTATTCAGAAGAAAAACCCCTATTCATATGGAGCACGCCCACCACAGGGGCCATTGACTTGAAATTCAAGCTTCTAAAGAATATTATGGTGTTTGTTTTAAAGTAACACGAGGTGATAGGAAATACAGAATGGAAATAAAAAATAAATATAAATTAATAAACAGATAAAATGTATATAAATGATTAAAATACAAGGCGAACTATTTAGGGTAGTAATGCATTGCATCTTCGTTTGAACTTTCGAGGTTCCAATTGTACAACGTCCTCAGTAGGGAGACTGTCCCACAGTCCAGCTGTGTGAGGAATAAAGGACTCCGGAACTGGGAAGTTCGACAACATCTCAGTAGAGACAGTTCCACAGTCATAACGGTGTGAGGAATAAAAACCTCTGGAAAAAACAAACATTAACTACATAACGGAAAACAAATAAGAAATAAGTTATGAGCCACGAGGAAACAGCGGTATTAAGAGAGCTAGGCAGGACCTCAGGACTTCTGATGCACGAAAGACACAAAACAAAAGAGAGGCGAAGAGAAACGAGGGAATAAGAGCGGATGTCACCGAATGGAGGATGAGGGAGAGAAGAAAAGGAAAGGTCAGGAGGCGATAGGGATTAAGAGTCAAAAGCAGCGACAGAGATTAAATGAATGGAAGATGAGACGAGTCCAGAGGCTACGGGGAGAAAGCATGTCAGCAGGACATCGGGTGTTTTGTCATCTTGGAATTGAATTGAATTGAAATGAATACGGAGTTTAGGCCAAATGCTAAACCTATGAGGCCATTCAGCGCTGAAACGGAAATTGACAGTAAACGTTTGAAAGGCGTAACAGGAGGAAAACCTCGCAGTTGCATTATGAAGATGGAAGAAAGAAAATATGAATGGAGGTACAGTAAAAGAAATAAAAGAGGTTGCAGTTAAGGGCCGAAGGCACGCTGCGAAGAACCTTAAGTAATGCCTACAGTGTACCGCATGAGGTGCACTGACGGCACTATCCCCAAGGGGCTTTGTCATCTTGGACAAATACGAGATTTTGTTTACAGTTCGTAAAAAATTATTGATAATTATAGACCAAAATAAAATAAAAAATCTTCCTAGGTGAAATACATTAAACAGATACGACATTTTGATCTTCTGAAGTGAAATACATTAGGCAAATACGACATTCTGGTGACATTTCGTAAAGAAATTAGTAATAATTATAGACCAAAATAAAAAGAAAAATCTTCGAAGCGAAATACATTATCCCAAAATAATATTCCCTGTCATATGTGAAACATTTTCAAAAGATCTTAGGAAGTGAAATACAGTCGCAAAATAAATGAATAAATAAATAAAAATAAAAAAATATTCCTTGTCGTATGTAAAATACCGAAAATATCCTTCGAAGCAAAATGCATTATCCCAAAAACATACTGCTTGTTGCACGTAAAATGTTTTGAATTCGGACAATACAAAACGACAGGGCATTAACATTTTAATCGAGATTTGAGTCTTTCATTGGGGGCAATAGATTGGTAAACTGAAATTCAGGATTATTATTCACCAGGGATACCTCTTCCTGAATATTCTGAGAGCCAAAACAAATACAGATATTAATGTAACGTTCACTTTTCTTACTGAGTCTGAATAGAACAGAATATATGATTTAGGCCAAAGGCCAAGCGCTGGGACCTATGTAGTCATTCAGTGCTGACAGGGAAATTGACAATGAAAAGGTTTGACGGGTGTAACAGAAGGAAAACCTCAAAGCAGTTGCACCACGAATCAATTGTTAGGAGAGGGTGGGAAGGAAGATGGAAGAATGAGAATATGAATGGAGGTGCAGTAAAAGGAATGAAACGGGTTGCAGCTATAGGAGCCAAAGGGATTCTGCAAAGAACCTTAATTATGCCTACAGTGCACCGCATGGGGTGCACTGACGGCACTAACCCCCTACGAGACTTATTGTGTCAGGGAACTGAGAATCAATACTGAAAAAATGCAAGTTTTACCGAGCGGGGAAAAGAATCAATATTGAAAAAATAAAAACGCAGAGTTTATCGAGAAGGGAAAACATTTCTGAATGAATATTCAGAAGTCTAGCAACGAAAGAAAACGTAGTTTTGTCCAGTTCGGAGAGAGAACACTCTTCCAACACATTTTGCCACTGAAATGAAAATCTAAATTCTTGTAGCAGCGAGGATCAGAAAAGGTTATTTTCACACTGAGAACTTGAGGTCAAAATCTGACGTATGGAAAACCGAAAAACCTTTCACCACCGAGTCTCGTTTTCCAAGTGACCTCCGACTCCTCAATAGTGAGTTTATGCAAATATGACGAAACCTGTTGTTGAGCATCATTAGTTTTGACGGAGGGAAAAATGAACACAAGTCTCTGCTGACTGCATTAGTGGTTACAGTTTCGTCTATTCATTTGTCAGTTTGTTAATTTAATTTTTCTTTTCTGATAACTGATTTCTTTCTGTATTTCCTGTTATTATCTTGTGCTACTTCTTTCCAATGTTTGTGGCGCCTGCGGTGGGCTTGTTCCATATGAGTACGGTTCTTCATCTTCTGAATAATAATAATAATAATAATAATAATAATAATAATAATAATAATAATAATAATAATGTGTGTTTTAACGTGAGCACTGATGAGGAACACCGTTCAAGTGTTCGAAAGTCTTTGTTTATTTGACATAGTAATATATTTACACTATAATTGTGGATTTTTATTACAGATTGTTTTTCACGAAATTGTGAATCTCTTAGCAATAATAATAATAATAATAAATAATAATAATAATAATAATAATAATAATAATAATAATTACATCAAATTCTTAACGTTGGTCACCCCAATGAAATTTGGGTTACTCGTCAGTAAGTCAATAATTAAAATAATCCTAAATTAACTGTGATACTGTAGAATAGAATATAGAATTTAGGACAAAGGCTAAGCGCTTGGACCTATGAGGTCATTCAGCGCTGAAACGGAAATTGACAGTAAAGAAGGATTGAAATGTATAACAGGAGGAAAACCTCAAAGCAGTTGCACTATGAAACAATTGTTAAGAGAGGGTGGAAAGTAACATGGAAGAAAGAGAATATGAACGGAGGTACAGTACAAGGAATGAAAGGTGTTGCAGCTAAAGCCGAAGGACGCTGAAAAGAAAATATTGAAGGGGGCTGCAGCATGAGTTACACTGACATCTACGGGGTAAATAAATGTGAGGACTGATTTTATTTGTTTTTTTATTATTCTTATGACATCTCTGTGTTTTTATTACGTCCGTTAAAGGATTTCTGCGGAAATTTTCGTTGTAGATTTTGACGAAGAGTTTACTGAATGCAAGTCTTCGGGTTGGCAAGAAATGACTGTCCTTTGGAAAAGATGGAAAATGGAACTGTTGATCTTTCACGGTTTCCAAATATCAAAACAGAAATTTAGTCCTCATTCTCAAACACAGACTCATTATTTTGGCATGCATAAACCACCAATGAAATTCATGTGCAGATGTGCAGAGTTAAGTCAAGGTCAAGTTTCATGTCACACTTGGAGATCAAAGGTGCATTTAGTCATTACTCAAGGTTCTTTGCGGCGTCCCTTCCTCAGGGCATTATCTGCAACCCCTCTCATTCATTTTACTGCAACTTCTGTTCATATTCTCATTCCATCTTAATTTCCTTAACTATCCCCTAACAATATTGTTTTATAGTGCAAACTGTACCTCCGTTCATATTCTTTCTTCCATCTTACTTTCCTCAACCTCTGTCAACAACTGATTCTTAGTGCAACTTCAAAAGGTTTTCCTCTTATTACACCTTTAAATTACAACCCTTTTTACTCTCAATTTCCCTTTCAGAGCTGAATGACCTCATCACAGTAAGTCCCAGCGTTTGGCCTTTGGCCTAAATCCTATACATTCCATTCCATTCCATTTCACGGACGACAATGAAACTTACCTTGCTTCCAAAAATCGGTGGGCTGAAACCAGTGCAATTCACGACTGAAAACCCTTCCAGATGGGCGTGCTTGAAGGCCAAGTGTATGCTGGAAAAAGAATATAAGTCCTATGAACACAAACAATACAAATGGCTTTAGGTCAGCTCTAACTGCTCTAAATCAATTCTCCTTGTATTTGAATAATTCTCTTACGTTTAAATTTATACATTTAGTCGTTTATTTGTGTTATCTAATAACTGGTCTCTTCTTCCTGTATCTCCTATTAACTTCGGGTTTATTGCTAAATACAAGTGCAACAAGAGAGAGATTTAAATCTATTTATTTATCAATTTGATTTATTTTTCTTTTCTAATAACTGGTCTCTTCTTTCTGTATCTCCTATTACCTTCTGTTTTCAGGAGCAAATGCAAGTGAAAAACAGAGGGATTTAAAGTAGCAGAAACAGAGACAAAAGATGTGGAGTTGAGTATTATAGCAGCAGTAATGGAAGAAGTTTTAGTAGGAAAACACAAATGAAACAAAAATGAAACAACAGAGAGATTTAAAGTAGCAATAAAACAACACAAAATGTTTGGGTTAGAGTATTATAGTAGCAGTAATGGAAGAAATTTTAGTAGCAAAACACAAGCGCAGCAACAGTTTTAAAGTAGCAGAAACGGAAACACTAAATATTTGGGTTAGAGGCATTACAGTAGCAGTGATTGAAGAAGCTTTAGTAGCAAAACACAAGTGCAACCACTGGGAGATTTAATGCAGCAGAAACAGCAATCTAAAATATCTGAGTAACAGCAAGTGGGGCTGAATTAGTTACAAGAAACATGAAGACTACATACTCAGATCCGTCTTCGAGAACAAAATGAAGGTCGTCCACGTAAGGAACTCGATAAGGATCGTACTGCCTGAGGAACTCGCGAAGGATTTTGGTGATTTCATCCTCAACAATTCCTGGTGTAAATAGAAGTGATAAGGAAACTAGTGAATAAATGTGTAAAGCAGCTTGTAAAGTCCTTGTATGTCTGACATATTTACAGATATATGGAATGGAATGGAAAACAAAACTTAGGCCAAAGGTTATTCAGCTCTGACAGGGAAGTTGAGAGTAGAAAGATCTGAAAGGTGTAACAGGAAGAAAACCTCGCAGTTGCCCTATGAAACAATTGCTAAGAGAGGGTGGATAGTAAGATGGAAATAAGATAATATAATTGGAGGTACAGTAATAGGAACGAAAGGGGTTAAAGCTAGGGTCGATGGGACGCTGCAAAGAACCTTAAGTAATGCCTACGGTGCACCACTTGAGTTGCATTGACGGTACTACCTCCCTACGGTGATTACAATTGCTGATGACACATTTGTTATAGGAGAAACAGTACACTTGAGGTCCATTTTGATTAAATAAAAATTGATTTTAAATGTACTGATGTTAGTACACTGCTACCTGGTCTGTAAAACAGGTTCACTGAACAGTATTCTGAAGAAAACCAACGTGTAACTGATGCCCACTAACCCGTTCTGTAAAACAGTAAGAACAGGTTCACTGCACACAAAAGTTGATTTTAAATGCAGTGACTTCAGTATAATACTACGTTTTGACTTCATGCCATTACCAGTTCTGTAGCACAGTAAGAACAGGTTCATTGAACAGTACTCTGGTGAAAAGCAACGCACAACTCATGACTACTATTCTAAAGCATTCGTTCAAGGACATCTTTGTTTCCCAACAAATCGATGTTGATGACAAGGCAGGCAAAGAGAAATCTCTTTTAAATTGTGGGCTTTCCCTCAGAGACACCTGGGCAACATCTCAGGGAAATTTCCCATGGGGGTGATAACTTTTTTTTCATTTATTTTTATTTTTGGGGGTGAAATGAAAGCTTTGCAGGTTTCAAGAGGTTGGCTAAATAAGTGGTTTTTTTTTTATTATTATATTCTAATAGTCACCTACTGGTTATTTATGATATGATGTTGTTATTGCGCTTGGGAAAGAGAATTTTTCTTTTTCTTTAATGAAAAAGTCGATGGAATTAGGAAAGAGGTTAAATGATTTCACCGAGAGAAAATATTTGGCTTAAGTGGTTTCCAAGCAACAGGCGGCGGATTCCTTTTGAATTAACAAGCATATTTTTTTCTTTCTTCTTTCTTTTCTTCTTCTTCTTTCTTCTTCTTCTTCTTCAGTATATTGTATTTTCATTTTGGACTGATTCTTCAAATTAGCTCAGATATCACAAGTGATCAAAGATGTCCTTCTTCTTCTTTCTTTTCTCTCTCTCTCTCTCTCCTGAAATTCAGTTTCAGAAGTTGCATAAAAGCTACAATGTATCAAAATCAGGCCAGAGTATATTAGGCATTTCTTGTTTCCCAGCTGAGAGAGAGAGAGAGAGAGAGAGAGAGAGAGAGAGAGAGAGAGAGAGAGAGAGAGAGAGAGAGAGAGAGAGAGGACATTGCGATACCTTATAATATTTAAGCTAATTTTAAGAATTCCATCCAACATGAAGATACAATATACTGAGAGAGAGAGAGAGAGAGAGAGAGAGAGAGAGAGAGAGAGAGAGAGAGAGAGAGAGAGAGAGAGAGAGTTTTGTTAGCTTGTTAAGTTGTTAAATATTTTGCTAAGTGAATTTGCAGAAATTTATATAATTTTTTTTTTTTTTTTTTTGAGAGAGAGGAACATTCATTCATCACATATCACACCGATACGTTTAACTATAATAAGCCAGTGTATGTAATTCCCTGCAGTTGCAAAGCATTGCACTGAGCCGCAGACGGGGAGTTAGATTAGTGAGAGAGGGGGCGGGAGGGGATTTGAAGGAGGTACGAAATGCATAGGCATTCCAATACCGCCATTGGGGAGCGTTTGGTTCTCTCGAGCATCCTCAATTGCATTGTTTCGGCTTTTGCAAGTTGCACAGAGAGAGAGAGAGAGAGAGAGAGAGAGAGAGAGAGAGAGAGAGAGAGAGAGAGAGAGAGAGAGAGAGAGATCATTCACTTACCTTCGAATTGAGTTGCGACAACACTCGCCCACGTAACCAGCCACAAAACGGTGCTTTGCATCGTTGCTCTTTTGTTTTTTTTCTCTCTCGCCTTTTCCCTGGAAATAGAAAACACAACGCTTTGAGTTGACGTGACGTCTCCTTGAGGAATGAGATTTATCTTGTATGTTTTTGTTTTCTTATGTTCAGAGACTGAGTCTGATTTCTTGATTACTTTTTTTAGGCAAAGATTTAAATGTTTTTAGGTTTCTCATATCCAAATAGAGTTTAATTTCTTTATTACGTTTTGTAGACAAAGATTTATATGTTTCTGTTTTCTCGTACTCAAAAATTTAGTCTAATTTCTTAATTGTCTTTGTAGACAAAGATTAATAAGTTTCTGTTTTCTTATATTCAAAGGTTCAGTCTAATTTCTTTCTTATTTTTTGTAGATAAAGACTTATATGTTTTTAGGTTTCTCATAATCAAATAAAGTTTACTTTCTTTATTACTTCTCACAGACAAAGAATTGTATGTTTTTAGCTTTCCTATATTCAAAGACTGATTCTAAATTTCCTTATTATTTTCAGTAGACCAATTCAGTTTGGACAAACATCAACAGCATATTGCTTAGATTATTCCCTTTACAAAGCATTTACTTGGAAAGATGAATAAATTCGAATATAAGATTTAGGCCAGAGGCCAAGCGCTGGGACCTGATTGAGGAAAGTAAGATGGAAGAAAGAGAATATGAACGGAGGTACAGTAAAGGGAATGAAAAGGGTGGCAGCTAAGAGCCTAAGGAATGCTGCAAAGAACCATTAAAGAACCATTAGCATTGATGCCCAGAGAAGGTGTGGACTATATATCGCGTAAAAGGTGCACTTTGTCTGTCTGTCCCGCACTTTATTCTGTCCGCCTCAATGAAACCATTGAGGTTAGAGGGCTGCAAATTGATATGATGATCAACCACCCTCCAATCATCAAACATACCAAATTGCAGCCCTCATGCCTCAGTAGTTTCCATTTTTATTTAAAGTTAAAGTTAGCCATAATCGTGCTTCTGGCAACGAAATAGGATAGGCCACCACCGGGCCGTGGCTCATGATACCGAGGCCACCGAAAGAGAGACCTGTTTTCGATGGCCTTGAACATACGCTGTAGCGGCTGTACAGAAAACTCGACTGTGCCGAAGTAACTTTGGCGCATTTTTTACTTCTCATAATGCAAAACAGTCAAAAACTCCCAGTTCACTTCATAAATAATTCAGTGCCATTATCATGAAATCCTACCGAATCTTATTCCTTTTTCCAGCGGAATCGACAACGTTTTCGCAAATTCACGAAAATCTGAATTGTATATTCCAACATGGTTGAGAGAATGTTCTGCCAATCCTTAATCCTGATGAAACCTGGTAATGCTATTTTCATGACTGTATTCTTCACCATGCCAGTAAAAGCTTTACCTTTTACTATTATTATTATCATTATTATTCAGAAGATGAATCATATTCATATGGAACAGGTCTACAGGGGCCACTGACTTGAAATTCAAGCTTCTCAAAGAACATGCGTTCACTTGAAAGTACTTAAGCACTTACAAAAGATAAAAGGAATGACAGAAAGAAGAGATCAGTTGTTAGAAAAACAGTTAAAGCAACAAATTAATGAATAAACAAAATGTAAATAAACTACTAAAGGTACACTGAGAATTGTTTTAGGGTAGAAATGCACTGCATCTTCGCTTGAACTATTTAGATTCTATCAAAAGAAACCACTTGCTGACGTATTATTGAGAGAGAGAGAGAGAGAGAGAGAGAGAGAGAGAGAGAGAGAGAGAGAGAGAGAGAGAGAGAGATAGAGAGAGAGAGACTCACCAAAACGAGACCCACTTCCTAGGATGAAGAATTATGTACACACTTTTCAGGCAGAGGGCTTAATGTGATGACAGACAGATAAAAGAAAATGACCCAGGTGTTCATTTTCTCACGCTGTTATCTCTAATGTGAAGTCCGCGTTATCGTACTTGACTACCCTGGGCAAGAAAGGGTAGAGGTGGGAGCGGAGGGAGGGTTGCAGTGCCGTAAGTGCACCTCACTCGGTGCACAGTAGGCCTATAACTAAAGGCCCCTTACTGCACCTTCTTATAAACCTTTAATTTACCTCCATCCCAGCTTCTTTTCCTCATTCTTCCTGTCCAACCTCTCTATCTATTACTAAGTAACAAGTGTTAGAGAGGGTGGAAAGTCGTATTGAAGAAAGAGCATATGAACGGAGGTGCAGTAAAAGGAATGAAAGGGATTGAAGCTTGAAGCTAGGGGTCTAAGGAATGGACGCTGTAAATATCCTTAAGTAATGCCTACAGTACACTAGCCCCCTGCTGGGATTACGCCTTGGTGCAACTGTGGGATTTTCTCCCAATTCCAACTTTAGTTCCTTGCGCTTCATCTCCTTTATGTTTTCTGCATCTCTCCATCTCACTGTCCAACCACTCCAACGCCCTCCTTTCACTGGGTTATTGGTTTAAAGTGCCCCGGTGCTTGGCTTGACAGCCTGAACTTCATAAAATCAAAATCGGTTAATCATACTTCAAATTAACATCCTCACAATCTTTCAATTTTAAAATACAATCATGAGCATTCTTCTTTTAACCACATTTCTTAACTGGGGAGGCAGTTTTGTCAGACATTTTGCTTAACTGAGAGCTGAATGTGGATGACATTCAGTTTGATTATAGCGTGATGGCAAGTAATTCGTTGTACTTTCGTATAAATATCAAGTATAAAGACGATGTATTAGCTGCACGCATATCTATAATGTTGATACTCAAACGAGAGTATATGAACGTTAAAGAATGGAATGGAATATAGAATTTAGGCCAAAGGCCAAGCACTGGGACCTTTGATGAGGTCATTCAGTGCTGAAAGGGAAATTTGAGGGTAAAAAGGTTTGAAAAGTGCAACAGGA
This sequence comes from Macrobrachium rosenbergii, assembly GCF_040412425.1. NCBI lineage: Eukaryota > Metazoa > Arthropoda > Malacostraca > Decapoda > Palaemonidae > Macrobrachium > Macrobrachium rosenbergii. Next base: position 23,927,430 of record NC_089763.1, on the reverse strand, counting down.
GGAAATTTCACAGTTGCACTGTATAACAAATGTTAGGAGAGGGTTGTGGAAAGTAAGACGGAAGAAAAAGAACACAAAAGGAGGCACAGTAAAAAGGAATGAAAGAGGTTGCAGCTAGGGCCTCAGGAAGGGACGCTGCAAAGAACCTCAAGAAATGCCTACAGTGCACTGCGTAAGGTGCACTGACAGCACTATCTCCCGTAGTCTCCATCTCCCACTCTACCTCTCTCGTCCTGAGTTATATTTCTAGGACTTATAAGTTCCTTCTGATGTAAGTCTGCAAATATAAAATTCCCAGTTTTCTTAGTCTTTTGATTTATAAAGAATGGGTCGACCTAACATGAACCAGACTGACAAATTTAGCTGAAAAATAAAGACAAAAGAAATATTAAGTGCTTTGCATACTGAAAATTCTTTTTGCTTTGCCTTGCATAATTGCATTCCCTGTCATCTGAATATTCAAAATTTGGATCTATAATTCTGATTATGGAGGATATATATATACATATATATATATATATATATATATATATATATATATATATATATATATATATATATATATATATATATATGTAGATATATATACAGTATATATATATATATATATATATATATATATATATATATATATATATATATATATATATATATATTTATATATTATATAAAGGACTAGTGTCGAAAGGCCCATGCAAAACACTATTTAAACGTTGAAACCATAGTGTTTTATTTTTCTTATTTATGTATTACACTGTTCCATATTAGGAAAGATATTCATGTATATATATATATATATATATATATATATATATATATATATATATATATATATATACATATATATATATATATATATATATATATATATATATATATATGTAGATATTTATACAGTATACACACACACACATAGTACACATACATATATATATATATATATATATATATATATATATATATATATATATATATATATATATATATATATATATATATATATATATATATCTACATACACATAAATATCCTATATCTACATATTACACACACATATATATATATAAATATATATAAATAATATATTTCAGTATATATATAAATTATATCAGTTTTATATCAGAGATGTCACACTGGTCTGACAAAGCAATACCTATATGAAGTGCACAACTTGGGCCTGTTCCATCAAACATCCATTGTGACCTGATTATGAAGCAGTGAATTTTGTACCTGGTGGTCAGTTGCAAAATGAGGGGCATCAACTAATCCTGATTATATGAAACTTCAAGCCACTAATGCACTAAATACTGTTTATAGTACAGAATCACTTACAGTATGGTATATATAATTTAGGCCAACGCCCAAGCCCTGGGACCTATGAGGTCATACAGCGCTGAATGGGAAATCGAGAGTAAAAAGGTTACAAAGGTGTACAAGAGGAAAACCTCACAGTTGCACTGTAAAACACCTGTTAGGAGAAGGTTGAGGAAAGTAAGATGGGGAGAGAGAGAATATGAACGGAGGTACAGTCAAAGGAATGACAGGGCTGCAGCAAAGCACCTCAAGTGATGCCTACAGTGCACCACTTGAAGTGCGCTGACAGCCCTACACTCCTATGGGGTGTAATCATGAAATTTAGACACAAGAAGAATAAAGCAAAATACTGATAAAACTGACAAAAACAATTATTATACACAAAGCAAATAAATAAACAAATAAATAAAATGGATGATTCAATCTGAGAGTTTTTCTTCGTCTTCTTTGATAATCTTCTTTAATGGAATACCGCTGCTGCTCAGTCAACAAAATATTTTTGTATGGCTTCAATAGATCCATCCAACAGACGAAACCAGTTTTGTCCGGGTAGTATTCCTACGGTTTCTCATAATATTTCCATTCGTTCTTCTTCTTCTGCCGTAATTAAAGCCTCAAAAAGTTGATGAGTTCTGGAATCATGTAAGATTTCAAAACCTTTTCCCAATAACCAGTGAGTTGCCAAGTAGAGCAAACTGGATTTTTAAACGATGCTGTTGTTTTAATTTTGGATTTTTTTCTCCATGTGATCAGAAAAACCTTAATGAATTGCCAGAACTAATTTTCTTTCTCATTTCTTTCTCATTGAAAGTGGATTAGGAAGCTTGATGAAAGATATAATCTTATAACATTATAAGAAGAAAAAAAGAACATTTAGGTATTCAAAATGTCTGGAATGTCTGTTCACAACATAATAGTAAGAAAAAATGTCTGTATTTTAACATTTTTTTTTTTCAGTATCCAAACATTTATTGCATACCACAGTTGTGGTCTGTGAGAAACAGGCCTGTCTGGTACAGACAAAAATTGGATCAGTTCACTTTAGCCAAATAATCATTAGCTAAGACAAAAAGGGCAATACTCAATACATGCCCCCAGAGAAACTTCATGATATCTTTCTTCACACAAGGTGCTACAAACATTAACCTGAAAGTTGTGACCAGTTAAAAGTACCTGGAAGACCATTAGTATTTCTCCTTCAAGGCCATTCATGAATATTTTTCAAGATGTAATATCTCCAGGCAATATTAAATGCTTTTTCAATGTCACAGAATAAAGATACATGCTGCTACTTGGAATTTCAATTAAAAGTAATATGTCGGTTGCTGAGTGTATTTAGCAAGAACACAAGAGCGGAGTTAAAATACCCTTCTTTTCCAAATAATAAAACCAGTCTTATATTGACATCATTTCGATTACCCTGCTTAAGAGAGACATAAGTTATTGGTCAGTAAATGGATGCTAAAAATTAATCCTTTCTGGCTTTGAAAATTCTTAAATAACAGCCATTATAAAAGTCCGAGCAGAATGTTTGCTATCATGCTATATTTCATGATACTAATCTTAAATAGCACTGTATTCCTGGAAATATTCTTCATCATAACACACACAATATCATCGGGGGTTGGAGCTGTATCATTACAAGTCTTCTGGGTCAAATCAGATGGCATGACTCATCCAATCAGTTCAGAAGAAACGAAGTCAGTGCATCTGTCTGTAATGACATCCTGGAGCGCAATATGATTTATGGAAGACGCTAGCAAACTGCTCAGCAAAGGCATTACTCACACTTTCTAAAGGGCTTGTTCAATACTGTCCATTAACCTTTAAACTTGAAGTGGCCTTTCCTATTTTCTTCATCTTTTCCATACATCATAATTTGAGGTTCCCCAATTAAAGTTTGAAGCACAAATTGACCATGACTTCAATAACCTGCTTTCACTGTTAGATAAAATTGGGCTCTCCTTTTCTCATAATTTATTACATTTTCTCAACTCTATTTCCACATCATCTACTCTATGCTTTTCTAGTAGTCTGATATAGAACACTAATATAATATTGTATTTCTGTGTGCTTAATAATGAAATTATTTCCAGCAGTGTGGAGGTACCATTTAATAACTCAAAATGAATCGTCCACACTGTGGAACTCATCAACATTATATTCAATTACAGTTCAACCAACCTGCCTTTTCCAGACAAGACCAAGGTGATACCGTCACTAATGCTGGTGATAACTGGCAAGTGTTCCTGGTATATCAATTTTCTGATAGCTTGCAGTCAAAGTCAGTGAGTCAGAACTGTTACTAATAAGTCTAAGCATGTCATGGTTCCTGCTTGCTCATGGAAATATGTAGCTTCTCCTGTGTGGGTAACTTCTGCTATTTCGCTGTTTCCAAATGAGCATCAACTCATGAGTGCACATACACTACAATCACATAATATTACTAGTTACAATAAGCTGAATTAATCTGCCTCTACTATTAACCAGGATCAACTAGAAAAAGGCCTGTGAAACTATATGTTATGTTTGTTACAACTATACAGAGTCAAGCACTGGTATAAAGGATAAGGATAAACAAAAAACATATAAGACATATATTTGGATACACTATTAGTGGTACAAAATGGAAAAGTTTGTTACATACTTTTCACTACAACTATCTTTAGGTGCATCTGCTCTCTTCGCAGAATGCCCTGCCAGATAAAAAAAAAAATCCCAGCTTGCTGTGTGTACATCCAGACTCTGAAATCCCTCTATTAGCAAAAAATGGTCACATAAAGTGCTGTCTGTACCTGATGGATTTGTATAATTGTATAAAAGTAATCAATTTTGCTTTTAAAAAACTGTACTTGTTTTGGTACTAAAAGCTAATCGCTTTCTAACTGAATGAGTAGCTAGATCGAAAGAAGACCTGCTGCTGTTTGGACATCTATTCTAAGGAGCAAGGAGCCAGCAAACTACTGAATGAATGTCTGAAGTTCAGCAGCTCTGGGAACTAAAAAGGATCATAAAATTGGCTAGTACTAGTCTGTACTGCTAAATGACAATATCAGTAGTGAATCAAATGACTTACTATACTCTCCATCAGCAGCAAGGATGAAATAATAATATCGATCCTGAGATTGGGAGGGAGCTGTTTGCATCTTCTTCACTACACCTGTCACATAAGATTTATCGATACTACTGGAATTTTGTGTGTGAGAAAGTGAGAAACCTCACTAGATAACTTACTTATCCAGATGAAGCATCCACCAGAGGTTCATTCATTATACAGAAAGGCATTTAACACCAGAGACAAGTCCCAGGATGGGGACTGCAGTCTTCAGCATGGATACCCTTTCAAATGATGGGCCCATGTGACAAACTCCCTTGAGGAGCCAAAGCCGACGCCTTCAAACACCTTCAAGAGAGCAGAGTAGTAACCCTTGATGATGTCCAACACAAAAAACCTCTCGTGATGAGGCACTGTTGGAGTGAAGACTGAGGAGACTGATATTCTGGTGGCATCTCTGAAATTGAGGCTGGGAGAAGAGCTTCTTACTGTAAGGAAAAGTTACTGGAATTGGAATTGGAATACAGAATTTAGGCCAAAGGCCAAGCACTGGGACCTATGAGGTCATTCACCCTGAAAGGGAAATTGACAGTAAGACGGTTTGAAAGGTGTAAAAGGAGAAAAACCTCACAGCTGCACTAAGAAGCAACTGTTAGAGAGGGTGAGAAGTCAGATGGGAGAAAGAGAATATGAACAGAGGTACAGCAAAAGGAATGAAAGAGGTTGCAGCTAGGGGCCGAAGGGATGCTGCAAAGAACATTGAGTAATGCCTACAGTGCACCACGTGAGGTACACTGACGGCACTGACCCCCACAGGAGGAAGGGTTATAGGGAGGTCCAATGTATTACATAAATAATGAAATATAACAAAGGTTGAAACAACAAAAACAAATTCAAGAAATGCACGAACTGGTCAAGTTTATGGAAGCAAAGTCAATAGGTCTTGTCAAATCAACAGACACATTTCATATGACCATTTTTTGCTGATAGATGAGATGTGGGAACTCAAATGTGCAAATGGTGGGCTGGATTCTTATTTTTTTTTTTTTTAACATGCCCGGAAAGGTTGCTGGTGTACCTGAACTCAGTCATGAAGCAATGGATTTTCAGTGATAAAACGAATAACATATTTCAACAAAGTGGAAACATTAAAATAGTTTTCACGGTAGGCATGAAAGGTTTGCATCTGAAATTATGAAGCTTTTACAGTTTACATAAAATAGTTAGCTAAATCATTCCCTTTCAGCTGTTTCAATCCACATCAAGATTCTTTCTTATCAAGTAAAATTTTTAATCACTAATCAAGTACAGTCAATGGCGTCGTCTCCTTCCGTTTCACTCTCCATCATCTTAGCAATTATCATACAACGAGGCATTGGGCAAGCACATGGAATTGGGTGCTCTTCGGTTTCTGGGTCTAACATTTCAACGGTCATTGTGTAATGGCGAATATTTTCTTTGCTCTGGGCAAATATTAGTCTCCACCCAACTACTTCATCTTCATCTACTTCGTAATCCTTCTGTACCAAAAGTTCTTCCCTCTGATAACCGCTTTCTTGAATTTTATCTTTTGTACCCAAGGCCTTTTCTTTACCACCTATGGATGGAGAATCTCTGCACTGACTTGGTCCTGGTTTACAGTTCCTTTCCTCACTTTCCAACTGTTTGGGAGTACTACCTTCACTATTTGAAGCTTCACTTTGACAGCTTTGATCAAACTGATTGCTAGTCATATCGGCTCCATACCCTAATACTACCACTGTCTGCTTCCAGTGAGTTGGGGGACTGGAGGGAGATGTAGAAAGTGTGACAAGGCGGCCGTTTTCTTTTCCCTCTTCGTCATACTCGCGTCCATCGAAATCACACTCAAACCAGAGACATAAACCTTGATACAGCCCAGCTCTTGTGATTCCAACGAAGGACGTTTCTGTAAATGACTGTACGTCTTCTCCAGTGACCCATCTGAGATTAAAAGTCTTGACACAAGATGGCTCTGCTAAGAGATCAGACTTTGGGACTAAGCAAACCTCAGGTTTCTTCATTTTGGATTTAAGAGCAACTTCTTTGACTGCAGACATATCAAAATTATAAACATTATTCCAAAAATTTATCTGTTCTTTATACAGGGCTTGTAAGGAACATGGGCAAGCATACAATCTAGCTTCAGAAGGAAAAATGGTACCATTATCTGATAGAAACTTATCACGAGCTGTAATGACAGAGTTCAACATGGACTCGTGTAGCAGATAAAATCCCATCCATTCTGAAACCAAAACGTCAACTTTTTCGTTCTCTTTCAACGAAATGTTTTCCACTTTATCAGGGAAGACCTTGATGACATCACTGAATCCATTATCACGAGCCACTTTCTCGATTATGGCTGCCATGCCGCTGGCTTCTACTGCATACACTTTCCTTGCCCCAGCTGCAGCCATGAATAACGAAAGGATACCTGAAAAAAAAAATGAAGTTTTTAAACAGTTGTGTTCCTCTGACACAACTGCATTGCACTTAATGCTGCTTTTACCTCCAACCAAATCTCTCTTTTTGATGTGTCAATTAGTGGTTAAGCATTTTAACCAAGCTGTGAAACCTCTGAAAAGGGAAACCCCCTTCTCACCACACAACCAATCAAGGCAGTTTCTTTACAATCACTGGAATGAAGGAAATTATTATGAACTAAGACTGTTGGCAAGAAAATAACAGCTGAAGAGATTAAAACTTCCAGTCAAGGTAACAAGTTTCACAAAAGTGAAAAAGCACCAAAGCCAATCATAATAACAAGCGATTTAAGAAAAGCAACATGAAAGCTGGACATCCATAAACCTGAGAAAATGACAACTGACAAATAAAAGATAGGACTGGAAGACTGGAAAAAACCTTACACTAACAATATATGAAAAAAAAAGAGGATGCACAGCAACTTAGAAATATTAGAGGAATAAGATTGCTTAAGCAGAGTAAAACTGGTAAAATTGTTAACTGTCAAATGGACATCAAGCCTGAGATTTCAACAAAAAGCAGTCTTAATAAGAAGGCAACTAAAGGACAAGTGCTATGAAAAGACTGAGGGACTCTACGTCTCAGAATCTTGAGAAGGCAACTAACAGATCACCAAGCCAAGCAATTAAAAGGGCATTACAAAAGCATAAGGTACTGGAAACTCAAAGCAAGATCTAAAATGAAGTGTCAAGTATATCTGAAGAATTTGAGATAAAACACTGGTGTTTATCATGGATAGTCCTAAGCTGTGTTCTGTTTATAATAGTAATCAAAAGAGTACAAAGCAGGAGGAACCTGGAAGGTGTTACATGCAGACAGCCCAATTTTCACAGCAGAATCTTAAAAGTTTAGGGAAATGTCTACCAGGTAGAGGAGTGGAAAGGAGAGAAGAGGATTGAAGGTCAATGTCACCAAATAAATCTTACTATGATTAGAAATTTAGCAAAGGAAAGTAGGCATGTGGCACTGTGGGAAAAATGTGGGGGTGACTTAGTACTGTATACTGAATACAGATGGTGTTGCATGACATGCTACAAGGTTACAAAGTATTCATAGAAAAAGATACTGTTGACGCTTGAAATATATTAGAAGAGCAAATGAGGACGAGTTGAAAGTGGAGAACCATATTGAGGTGGAGGAACAGGTTCTAGAATTTTAAGAACATTACCCTGAGGACACATTAGTTTGTGAAGCAAGGAATGAAAGGGAAGTACGGTTTGTTTAGCTTACAGTGACTTTTGATCTTCTCTTCATTCCAATCTTTGATATCTGAAACATTTCTATAACCTCTTTTCCAGATTGTTAACACTAAAGTGTCAAACTTTATTCCCTGACCACTGAGATTCGTAAAATACCCATGGGCCTAACAAGTGTGAACTATGAGATGAAATTATTTTCATGAGGAGCTCTTCTTTACTTTCAAGAATTCCAGAAATCAACCATGAATTTAGTCTGTATGTATTTGTTGCTATAAGATTCAATAGTCCATAAAGATTCCAATTTAGTAGTTGATGGATAATGTGCGAAAATCACTGACAGGAATGGCTACTTTTAATGTGATCATGGTAGAATCAAGTTTAACTACTTTACTGCCCTCTTCATTTTCCTTTATACCCGACATGGGAAAGAGTCCAACATATTCTAACACTTAAACTAACTTCATATAATATGTGGAATGAAAACCTGGTATTTTTAACAAGAAAATGCTTCAGACCATACTAGAAATTACAAATTTATTTGGCAACATACACTAATAACCTTAATTGTTGAATGAATTGCATGCAGTTCTGCTGTGAAATCAGAAGCATTGTTCAGTATGGAAATTTTACTTGCTTAATAGGGTCCTTTAGCAACAAATCTGACAACTGTTGACGATTCAGATCTATTAGGATAAACTACATTGAGTTAACCTTTACATCTTATACTGTGTTGTTCATGAGTACCTATAATTCATGTAATCAACTTTCCTGCAACTTTCCTCATTTTCCTCCAAACTACAAATGGTGAGGCTCTACAGTTTTTGAAGGTGCACAAAATTACCATGACTGACAGTGAGTTCTTTTCACTCCACAGCACAACTGACCTTGAATTGCTGGTAAAAGATCTTTACTTCTTTACAATGTCTTTTAGTTTTCTGTCAAAGAAAAGTATTGTGCCAGCTTTGTCTGTCTGTCCACCCTCAGATCTTAAAAACTACTGAGGCTAAAGGGCTGAAATTGATATGTTGATCATCCACCCTCCAATTATCAAGCATACCACATTGCAGACCTCTAGCCTCAGTAGTTTTTATTTTATTTAAGGTTAAAGTTAGCCATAATCGTGCATCTGGTAACAATATAGGACAGGCCACCAACGGCCCATGGTCAAAGTTTCATGGGCCGCAGGTCATACAGCATTATACAGAGACCATCGAAAGATACCTCTATTTTCGGTGGCCCTGATTATACACTGTACAGAAAACTTGATTGGGCTGAGGAAACTTCGGCGCATTTTTTACTTGTTTAATCTTGTTAGCACTTTTCTTGTGATTCAAAGAAAGATCTAGAGCTATGGACATCACAATGGAACAGGCTGTCACTGTAATAACTAGAGGATTTTGGAATACAGTGAATTTAGGTTGTATATAATGGTCCATTAAATAGATTTTTGTCATCTGAATTCTCCTGCTTCTGACTTTAGTTCACTCAGCTCTTCAAACTTCCAGTCAGTGCTTACAGAGGTCATCTTGTTGAGCTTTACATAAACAAGTTGTTGAAATAACAATAAGAGCATTGTCACTGGCATACCAATCATCCAAAGTTCTCCAGCTGAAGTAAAAAGAGCAGCTGGTGCTTAGTGCTGAAAAGTTGATGCATGACAACTGTTCCAATCTGCGGATGAAAGTGCATTGGTCCTCCACTACAATAAACGCAATATCATCCAATAGTTGATGTCTGCTGTTCATAGCTAACAGGAGTAGGAATGGCTGAGGAAGTTATTGTATAAATTCAACCATTTACTGATTCAGCCTTTATTTTTGGAGGCCACTCAGCTACTGCCTAGTCTGTTGCCTTGGACAAAACTGTTCACACCAAAAGGAGTACAGACGTACCAGAGACCCTTCAGAAAGGTTGGAAAGACCAGCTTGAGATCCTTCAGACAGGTATGAGAGATCAGCTACAGATCCACAGACTGGGCTTGACTGACTTGTTGCACATTCTTTGGATATGCTTCGGAGACCTGTTATGAATCCTCATATCATTACCATATTACATTCTGCCAGAAGCTATTGTATGTCCTGCTTGTCAGTATCTAACATGGCCAGTGTGTCCAAGACTACCTTCCAGCACTCCCACGTCTTCAGTGTGAATCAAGAGATTTCTAAACACTCCGCTGACAGCAGATAAATATGAACCACTCACCAAATCTACACATCTGGTAGAGCACCAAGTCTGAGCAGTTTGCTCCTCCTATCCACTTTCACTGCTCAATGAAGGCAACTGAAATAACCACCTTTGGCTTAGGGTGGGACTTATGAGTCATGATGTGCAGGTGGCGAGCTGGATTCGTCTTTCTCAAGTATATCTAGAAAAGGTACTGAAACATCTGAAGGCAGATATAAAGGGATGGGTTTTGTACCAAAACAAACAAATTTGTTTCAGAAATTGTATACAGTACCATATTTAACTCGTTTTCGCGGATTTTGGTGTTACGTAGTGTAAATAATCTAAAAATTATGGCATGAAGTATGTACAGGAAGACGTGCATTGTTTATATATGTAAATACCACGTAGCACAGTGTGTTACGCCTTTTTATACAAGATAATAAACTATGTAATATTTTCAACTTAGGCTAGAGGCTCCTGTAACCTAACTCCTGCGTAAATAGAGGGTATACTGAATGCTTTTCTTACTTTCTTCCTATCATACTCACTTGATTACATTTATTTCCACCTCTTCCTCTGTAAGTTGAACTTATAACCATGCCTCTTCTTCCCAATACATCAATCACCTTGCTCCTCCATCCATTCTGTAATAACACATTATCAAACAAACTCTTCCTCACCACTTTCTGTTTCGCAGGTTTACTTAAGAATATTCGTCCTTAGAAACTACTGTATATATTTCTCACATCACAAATTCACAAATTCTTTCTCGTGTCTTATTTATCCCTACATTTGCAATCCTCTGATTAGCACATTTGTATGCTTTCACCTGTCCAAACAACTTTTCTTACAATGCAAGCACAGTCCCTTCCCTAGTTCTACACCTTTCACCTACTCCAAACGCAAACACTCTAATCCTTATTCTAGTGCCATAGCATCCAGCTGATTCACTCTTAAACCTACCAGTTAAAGTATCACACATTTCTTCTCTCCTGTGTCATATCCTACACACATTCAAAACCCAAAGATTTGGTGTTTATGTTCTTAAGATTCTTCTGAATAACAGTAATGTATTTTTAATGGGTACAGTGACTTCTGAACTTCTGAGTTTCACTCCATTGTTTATATGATCAGGGCTCTAAGTACAAAGTCCAAATGTGAAATAAATGAAGACACTTCCCTTCTACATAGAATGTGCATCTTAAGTAACCGACATAACTAATGATAGCTAATAACAACTGTCATAATAAGAGGTTGAGACACCATCTGTTGAGGAGGCCTTACTAGAGAAAACTTAAAAGAGTTGCTCCAGGGTAATATAGATGATTTTTACATGGCAAAGACAAATTTACATTAAAATACAGTATTACCTACCAGTGCCTGCACCAACATCCATAACTACTTTTCCTTTAAACAAATGTTTGTTTTTCTTGATAGCATCAGCATACGCTGACGTCCTGGGATGGTCACTAATCATAAGCCTGTGAATCTGAAAATAAAAAGATCACAAAATTACCTACAATCTGAACCCATCAATGCGACAACTTTTTACAGTTCAATTTAAAAATATGTAATTTGCTTTATAAAACCCTTATATTTGCCGGTTTGGGCAGGTACAGGCTATAAAGAGAATTCTTCTGCTTTTATTGAATCATTTGTTATTCCAAATGGTTCTGGGAGCTTTTCCATTTTACATGTCCTTGAGGGCCTTATTAATCTCTTTTCTTTTGTGAAGGAGCCCAAGTCCTTCTATAGAGAATAGGAGGTAACTGTTATCAACATCGCAACAATCTGAGAGGAGACAACTTCTCAGGTGTATCCATATAAAGCAAGACTTATTACCATTATTATTCAGAAAATGAATCCTATTCATATGGAGCAAGCCCGCAGGGACCATTGACTTGAAATTCAAGCTTACAGAGAATATGGTTTTCATTAGAAAGAAGTAACAAAAGGTAAAAGGAAATACAGAAAGAAGAGGTCACTTATTAGAAAAGAAAAAATAATTTAACAAATTAATGAAATGATAATGTGAGTAACATACAAGGAGGCTTGTTGTAAGATAGTAATGCATTGCACCTTCGCTTGAACTTTTGAGGTTCCAATTGCACAAAATAGTTTGTGTTCTTGTAGGAACAAATGGAGGCTTGTACTCCCGTAAAACAACTACCCATTTGGATTCCTTAAGCCAAAAATTCCTAAACTACCTACATATGACTTAACAAAAGCATCTCACTGGTGGGTTTGCATCTTTATACGAATATGCTAAACCCCAATTCACAGCACATATGAGATCTAAAAGTATGTTCTCAGTTACCTCAACATCTTCATAACTTGAAAAATATTCGTTCTCTATGCGATCATCCACTTTATACTGGTTCAGAATGTTTGTAATTCCATCCTCGTCTACAGATGCCATACTTGAGTCTTCAGCTTCTGTGTCTGCCATCTTGCCAATATGATGACCTAAAATGAAAATGTAGTTTAGGAACACATATGAAGTATTGTAATCAAAATTAACTGATAACAACAAGTACTATACTATAAAACAATCCTTAACAATTAAGTTTCATAAATACAAAACAACAATAGAGTAATGATACTACTAATATCTTCAAGTCAAGATGATGGAGAAACCATGTGTTGAATTTACTTATATCAATCAAAGTAGTTAGCAGATTTTTATGCTTGAAAAGGGGGGGTAGGTGAGAAAGAAAGGATTTGGATCTACAAAAAAAAAGTTGTTAATAACAATTATGTTCATATGTGAATTACTGTACAAAGCTGTTGTTTCACTAGCTGGAATGACAGATGCCTAGCACTGTACTGAGATTCAAAGCCCAAGCACTTGGGACAAGAAAGCCATCTGGTTTCATAACGAAAAATTAAGTAAAGATAGTTAGACAATGTGTGGCACAAGATATAGCAAATTTTTAAAGTAATTTGCATTTTTATAAATATACATTCATGGAATCTTTTATGCATGTGTATTTCTGGAACCAGCAATTAACAGCTGCTGAAACTTGATAACCAGGTTATTCAGCGGGAGGCAGGTGAATGAGGGGGTCTCACCTACTCACCTGCCTGCCATACATGGTTATCAAGTTTCAACAACTATTTCTGGCTGGTGCCAGGGATACTCCTGTAAAGAAGATTCCAGAAATGTATAATTATAAAAATGCATTGCTTAAAAAATTTGCTAAATTTCATACAAGTGGCATTACAATTACTATCTTACGTAATTTTTCAGTGTTAAACTTGATGGCTTTCTTATCCAGAGTGCCTTTTGACAAAGGCCAAAGAAAAAAGTGATGGGTCATTTAAAGATGAGCGGGCCATACCTCACAACTCACAACCAATAAACTACCAAGCTACCAAGCTTCAACATTATTTTCAGTTCATAGTGATTTACTGATTTTTCAGGACTTATATAAAATGAGATAGTTTGTAGTCTTGCAAGCATAAACCCCTAAGTATATAAAAGGCAAAAGTTTATATAACTGTATAACTGTCGGAACAAACTACATTTCACTAGTTTTAAACATCACAGTACTATTGTATATATTTAGAAGCTAGCCAAAAAGGTATCCTATTATATTAGAAGAAAAGAAATTACCGATATACTAATTATCACAATAACCTTTAACTTTGATGAACTTCAGTATTTGCTTATTACATAGGCTAACTAACCATATTTGTGCAAATGCAACAATGGTACATAGGCCTACTCTGATGAATTTTCTCATTTAGTCTGAGGCATTTTTTATCATAAACAGCTGAGAACGTAGGACACAAGTTCCACTGAAGAAAATAAACCTAATCTTTACTATAGCAAAGTCCACTGTACTTTGCAGCTAAGCCCCGCCCACTGATTACGTCACGACCATTCCTTGAAGCTGATTGGTTGGCAATGGTTTCGAAGAGTTAGTTAATCAGTGGTTCTTTTCATCTTCATTTATTCTGCAATGGTTGTTTTACCGAACTAAAAATCGCCTCTGATTATCAAAAAGAAACGTTATATTATCCCCTGAAATAAAATCATAAGACACATCTCCCTAAAAATGGTAAAAATAACAGGAAAATATGAATGGAGTCAGGAATGTTCCGCGATGCTGCAATGTTGTGCTTGTAAATGAGGTTCACCTAAATAATGGAGGTGACACAGGAATGTCTGTTCGAATCAGTGCAGTGCTTAAATCACTGGACAATGATAATTACGGTCTGATATTGTCAAGCGTGTTCACCATTATAAATTTAACTCAAAGATTTTCATCGCTTATTCAGACTGGTATTTCATATCGATTTCAGAAAATTTTACTACATTTTAATAGTCATAAAATCGATTTCATTGCAATCGCGTTTACACACTCGAGGGGGATGAAAAAGCAGTGACTGCACTCTACAAAACCAGAATATGCCCATGCTTAACTTGAAGTTACAGCATGATAGGCTATATGAGTCATATTGATATAACTTGTTGAGAATTTTCTATGACATTATCTCCTTTCGAAATAACAGAACCACAAAAATGACACAGACCTATAATGTCCTTTTTGTCTTTATGATGTTTGGATTATGCCTATCTTGTATTCAGGCGTTTTATTGTGGTTCTTGTTGTGGTTACTGTATTCTTATTTTTGTTGCTGCTGTTATGGTGCTTGTAGTGTCTTCGAAAAATTTTCATATAGTAACCTAACATTGCAGAATAACCATAGACCTATTCATAAAATACTGGTGTAACGAATTATCTTCCTACTCTTGTTAACTGAAATTTAGTAATTTGTTTTAATTAAAAGTAATCGAGATCTTTATGAATATAGTCTACACTAGAATATTCTTCAAACAACAGAGAGAGAGAGAGAGAGAGAGAGAGAGAGAGAGAGAGAGAGAGAGAGAGAGAGAGAGAGAGAGAGAGAAATTTACTGACTCTTATGTACCCTTAACTTTTTCAGCTATCTTTTTTTTTTCTTATTTCGTGAAGTATCTTATGATGCCTTCCTACCACAGAATTCATTTTCACAAAAATGCTACAGCAGCTTTATATTTTCTTATCACAGTAATATAATTTGATATCCCTTTTGTAAATATATTTTCAATATAGTTCATTGAGAGTGGTTTGATAGTTACAGTAAGGCTGAGACAGTCCTATGATTGATCTGTGTGTGTCATCGATTACATTGCCCACACGTTTTACTTTTATTCTCTGTGGTATAATGGCGTTACAATTACTATGGCCATCCACGCATGTATGTGTATGTGGATTTGCTTATACATGTACCCACTTTATGCATACACATTATGTATTATGGAGTTGAAACTACTATGTTAATTAAAAGCTACTCTATTTCCAACAGATACAGGTAGAAAACTATTTGCGATAAGAAATTGACGTGTAAGGCCCATCTCCTGTCAATGTCTCAAAAATATAAGAATCTGATCGCAGGCCTATACCCTGTCATTGCCTCGAATATACGAAATTGACGCCAGAGGCCCATGCCCTGTCATTGTCCCAAAATATAAGAAATTAAGTGTAGGCCCATGCCCTGTCATTGTCCCAAAAATAAAAGAAATTAAAGCGTAGGGCCCATGCCCTGTCATTGTCCCCAAAATATAAGAAATGAAGTGTGGGGCCCATGCCTGTCATTGTCTCAAAATATAAGAAATTAAAGTGCAGGCACATGCCCTGTCATTGTACCAAAATATAAGAAATTAATGTGCAGGCCCATGCCTGTCATTGTCTCAAATATAAGAAATTGAAGTGTAGGCCCTTGCCCTGTCATTGTCTCAAAATATAAGAAATTGATGCGTACGCCTATGCCCTGTCATTGCCTCAGAATATAAGAAATTGATGTGTAGGTCTATGCCCTGTCATTGCTTCAGAATATAAGAAATTGACATGTAGGTCCATGCCCTGTCATTGTCTCAAAATATAAGAAATTCATGTGTAGGTCCATGCCCTGTCATTGCCTCAGAATATAAGAAATTGATACAGGCCTAATCTCTCAATGACATTAACATTTGACATAGCTGCAAAGTCTGCTTCATTTCACCAACGTGGTCTATGGGATTGCTCATTTAGGCCAACGCCAATTAAGAAAAAGTAAGATGCTTGTGTATTTAGGCTGCGCATGATCAAAGAGAAAAGGGTGCACAGGCAAAATGATCCAAGACCTTCATAATGATATATAACTTAATATATCTTTTATCAGAGATATCAATTGCAGTCTTCACAACTCCGGGAACTCGAATCTGTGGTGTCATGGTCCATGCACGAAACTCAACATGACTGAACGGAGTTAAATCCGTACCGGTAATCATTTGGACTGTTAACTAGTGTGACTTTATTCCCCCTTTGAGAGCTAGCCAATCACTGGCGTGCAGTGGGTGGGGCTTAGCTGCAAAGAGCGGTGGACTCTGCATAGTAGAGTGCTGTGTCCTGACCTAACCCTGACCTTACCTTCCTAACCCAACTTAGGCGCTGTGCCCTGACCTGGCCAGGGGTTTGCCGCCCCACCCATGACACTATACATCAGAAACATGATCCAAGCTTCTGCTCAGACACAGCGTTGGGAGTCAGCCCATCGATTTCTGCAAACTACCGGCAAAAAAATATAAAAGAAAAAGGCAATAAATATCCCGGCCAGCAACCGGCAGGAACTAGCCTCAGGCTGCAGTAGTCTTCAGTTTTACCAATGCGGTTGCATCTAGGTTAGCCTATACTGATTACCAATCATAGGCCTAGGCCTAAGGGGGTAGTATGCAGAGTAGGGGGTCACAAATTACTTGGAGGGGGGACAAAGCCCTCACACCCCTGCAGACAGGTTAGAACACAGCCTTCAGTTAGGTTAGGTAAAGGTAAGTCTGGTTAGGAGATTCTCTCTGAAATGCCTACTAGGCCTACAGTAGCCCTGACCCCTGCTCTGTATTAGCTCAGCCTACGCTCAAGGCTATAGGCTTTAGGAGTCCCCTTAGGCCTAGGTGTTCTGTGCTTAATCCAGTTATCGTTTCCGATGAAAATTAGGCCTAATGTGAGGTTTCTTGGAAACCTGTCAATATCTACGAAGAAAATCAAGCCCTATTTGCGTTAAAATGAGCTCGTCAATTCTGGCTAGGCCTAGACCATTTATCGGGGCTCCCGATAATAGGCCTACGATATTTAATCTAGGCCTAATCTAGCCTCATCGCCAAGACACATTATATTAGTTAGAAACACATTAAAATATATCATGAAATGATACTAGGCCCATTAAATCAGCTTTAAAATATAAAGGGTAATAAAGTACGTAAATTGCGCATAGGCCTACCCCTAGACCAATACCTGGGATTCCCGATAGGCCTAATTAACCCAGCCTAATCTTATCTTCAGGAGGCGTTAAATTGAACGACCCCGGGTTCCTGATTGCCCAATCCACATACAAATCAAATAAATATGGAGCACCACTAAGCCACTTCTTCGAAGATATTTGCAAGGCTTCTCTATCCTTGTTTACATTTCACTGCACATGGGTCCTGACTTCCTACGCCGGTTCACCCCCCAAAAACTTCACGTATGGCTCGTTATCCCTTTATGGAAAATGGGGTCGCAGTGGGTTTTTTTACGTTTTAGGCATATATTTCTATATATATGTTTCCTCTGACCTAAATTACTTTGTTTATCCTTGTCTTTTTAGATAGTGGTTCACTTCTAGGTCTAGTAATTACACTTCACCCTCCAAAAACTTCACATTTGGCCCTATTCCTTTATGGAAAATGGGGTCACAGTTTTTTTTTTTTTTTATGTTTTTAGGCATATAAATTTCTATATATCTGTTTCCTCTGACATAAATTGTTTTGTTTCTATTCTTGTCTTTTTAGATGGTGCTTCACTGCTAGGTCTAAGGATTACACTTCACTTCCAAAAAACTTCACATTTGTCCCTATCCCTTTCTGGGAAATGGGATCGTAGGAGTGTCTTTTCTGTTTTGCGTATATGTTTCTATATATCTGTCTCCTCTGACCTAAATTATTTTTTCCATATTTTATTTTTTTTTCTTTTAGATTATGCGCAGTTTACCAGTTCATCCTCATAAACCTCTCACTTAGCCCGTTATCCCTTATGGAAACAGGGGTCGTAGTAGTTTATTGTATATTTTATAGCCATACGTTTACAAATTTATTTCCTTTAACTTAGTTTATGTTTTTACATACCTTAATTTTCTTTAGATCGTGCTACATTTATCAGTTGACCCCCATAAACTTCTAGCTGGGTTCATTATCCTTTTGGGAAACCTAGTTCCTTGGAGTTTTGTTGTTTTATAATCTTTATATTTCCTTCAAACTACATTATTTTTTCATATTTTTACTTTCTTTTAGATCATGCATCTTTTACCAATTCTCTCCCACAAAATTCACCTTCGGTTGGTTACCCCCTTTGTGAGAAACTGGTATCATGGGAATTCTTTTTCTGTTTGTGCATGAACTTTAATAGAACTATTTACTTTATCCTAAATTATTTTTTCCATATTTTTCATTTTTTTAGATAGTGTGCCTTTTTTTAGCTTTAGTAATTAACATACATTATGGACCCAAGAGCTTTTTTATTTTTATCCCCATTGCTTCTTGATAGTTACGTTGCCTTACGAGTCAGAATATTGTAAGAATTGTATAGGAAAAACTGTGTTAGAAGTACACACACACACACACACACACACACACACACATATACACACATACACACACACACACACACACACACACACACACACACACACACACACACACACACACATATATATATATATATATATATATATATATATATATATATATATATATATATATATATATATGTGTGTGTGTGTGTGTGTGTGTGTGTGTGTGTGTGTGTGTGTGTGTGTGTGTGTATTGTATGTGTGTATGGTTTTTTTTAAAGATTAGCAATGAATATGAAGGGTTACGGTGGATGTTAAAGTTTTAGAACCAATATGACATTAAATTTAATGCTTATTCCTGCAAGGTGCCTGAGTAACTCCTGTTTCTGAATTGTTTTCTTTGGAATCAAAGCAAAATAAAAATTAATGACAGTTTTAATATTCGAAAAGACCTCTTATACCTCTTGTACTATTACAAGTTTATGTGGAAGATTAATATGTACATCCGGTTTGGTTTACATATTTGTAGGGGCCCCGTTTTGGGGGCCACTGGGCAGCTTACCAACGTGCCTGCCCTTAAATTAGGCACCGGTGTTTATTCTCAGACAAGCAATGGTGTGGGGGAACAGGTAAAATTATCTAACTATCTGGTAAATAATAAGAGTTGAAATGTTAATATTTTATAACCAATTACCACCTTGCATATGACATTTGAATGTCACATGCCATTTCAACCTGCGATTTCTGATTTAACAGTTTAAAATAACATTAGATTGCTACTGACAGATGTAAGCCAAGATGGTATTAAAGATAATGTTGCTTACCTATTTGGTACGCATGAAAAAATAGGAGTTGAAATGTTCAAAATTGTATAGAGCATGACCTAGGCATTATTGCTTAACTATTTGATACCAATGAAAAAATAGGAATTGAAATCTTCAAAATTGTATGGAGCGTGACTTAAATAGTATTACTTAATATTTTGGTTCTCGTGAATAAAGAAAATAAGAGTCGAAAAGTTTAAAAGTACATAAATCGTGACCTAGATATTACTGTATTACTTAATACTTAACTATTTGGTAAAGTAGGCATAAAAAAAGAACGGAAACATTAAAGATTAAATAAACTGTGACCTAACTAGCGTCCACTCCAAGAAGAAAAAAAAATAAAACAAATAATAAAGATTGCACAGAGCATGCCATAGGAAATGTAAACATCAAGAAAAAAAATATATGCTAAGAATATCATCAGCATCTTCCATCATCTTCTTTTCCCCTCTTCTTCTTCTTCTTCTTTTCTTCTTCTTCACAGTTTACGGGAAACTCCGCTCCTCAGGTCCGCCAGATGTTTACCAAAAATAGCCTCTGGGTGTCTATGGACTGACAGGTCGAGGAAGAGGAACCTTCTGCAGGAAGGCGGCGTCCGGCAGACGGCTTTGTCGAAGTTCCCTCGGCTTTTATTAATTTATTTTAGCATGCAGTAGTCAGAGGTAAGTTGGTTTCAGTTCGGAATAACCGGAATTTATTGTAGTACTTACATTTTTCCTCCTTCGGCGTCGGCCTAAGGGACTGGTGGGCATAGGAGCTGCCTTGCTAATTTTATCTCGCCTTTTATTAATTTGTTTTTTAGCCTAATTAGCATGAAATAATCAAAGGTAAATTATTCAAGGTCGAAATACCCGGAATTTGTTGAAGTACTTAGATTTTTCCTCCTTCGGCGTAGGCCTAAGGAACTGGTGGGCATAGGAGCTGTCTTACTATTTTTATCTCGCCTTTTATTAATTTATTCATTATTTTTAACATAATTAGCATGAAATAATCAAAGATAAAGTATTCAAGGTCGAAATAACCGGAATTTGTTGTAGTACTTAGATTGTTCCTCCTTCGGCGTAGGCCTAAGGAACTGGTGGGCATAGGAGCTGCCTTATTATTTTTATCTCTCCCTTTATTAATTTACTCATTATTTTTAGCTTAATTAGTATGAAATAGTCAAAGGTAACTTATTTAAGGTCGAAATAACTGGAATTTATTATAGTACTGTCTTTTCCTCCTATGCTGTATAGGCCTAAGGTCATGGTAGGCCTAGTGCACAGTTGTATGATTTAGATTAGGCTATGGCCACACCCTGGGTCAAGTTAGGTTGTGGGGTCCAGTGGGCAAAACCCAGTTAAAGGTTGGTCTCTATGTTGTAAGCTAGGCTACTGAAATTTTTTTGTACTGCTAGCCTATGTATATGATTATATAAACGAGGGGAGGGGGGGGCGTGGTGGCAGGGACGGAGTAGCCGGTAAGAGTAAAGGCAATGGCTAATGATGGGATGAGTGAAGAATGATGGGCACGGGTTCTGCAGACGAAAACAAACCTAACCTATCCTAGGATGCCATGTCCTGGCTTAACCAGACCTTACCTTCCTAACCTCACTCAGGGTGATGTGCCCTGACCTGACTGGGGACAGCAGGGTTTTGCCTTCCTGGATCCCCCCAAAGTAATGCTAAACATCGGAAACATGGACTAAGCTTTCATTCGGAGGTAGTTTTAGAGCCAGATCCTGTCAGTCTGCAAACTACCTCTGATTTTTGGCTAAAGAGCATATAACAAGGGTGTATATAGTGAGGTACAGGTGAGATAATTTGAGGAATTTACTAAGTAAATGAGAAATTTACAGTCTTTTGCTTTCATGTTTTACGTTCATCCCCAAGTGGCTGGTACTAAACATTGACCAGCCCGTCGAGGATGAACGTGAAAATGTGAACAAAAGTTGGGAAATTTCTCCTTATCTGGGTAAATTTCATAGATTATCTCACCTCTGCTGCATTATGTGCACCTTTTTCTATATTTTTTGGCCAAAAAATAAAATTAATAAATGATATCTTCATGCAGCCATCTCCATTGACAGTTACCATTTTTTTTTATGTGCACTGCTATGTAGGGATTCCATAGCCAAACAAGGAAACAAGTGATTTGTGAAAGAAATGAAGACCAGAAACTTTGTAAATGCTAATGAAACTATAGGGGGAAATATTTCTTTTGTAAGAAAAACTGTTTTGGGTGCATGTGGGATATTACCATTGTTTGATAGCCTAAAGTAGTTCTCTACTTTTATCGCGGACTTTTTTTATATTTTTTAAAGTATGTGATTCAGTTCAATGGGATAGTGTTCATTTAGGCATATATAACAACTGTCGGGCCAACTGGGAATACAAACCATTGTCTTTATTGTAGGAGTATTTCTCAGTGCCAGCACTTTTTCTTCTGCCTTTGTTGAGTCGAGATGTGTGGGCTGCGTTCTGTCCTGACTGTCTTGTTGAAGCCTGTGTAGACTATTTCTTGTATGTGTGTTTGCTGTGACATCGTATATGTTAATATATAGAAATGTGATCGACCAAAGTGTGTATCCTGGGATGTGAATGGGTGTGTGGCCACGTGTTGCTTGGAGACCCAATTCTATCTGCAGGGGGAATACCGGCTGGTCTCCATAGTGGAAAAGGGTTTGCAAGAGGTAAAGGAAGGTCAAAAGACGTTGGCTGGTATCTTTGGGGTATTAGGGGTTGTCGATAAGAGTTTTGTCAATAAAATGACCATGTTTTAAATAATTTGTATTTTTAAGTTTTCTGTGTAAAGATTTACAGTATTGCTTTTTTAGTTTTACTTTTGAAATAAAATACATTAGATAACCAAGGCGAAATTTGCCATGTACTCAGCGGCAACGTATACTGTACTTTTATTGTATATATAAGCTTACAACACTGCATCAGTAATTCATATTAAACTTTTTCTCAGCACAATGGGAAAGAAGAGCCACGCCAAATCTAAGAAGGGAGGCCACAAGGGTAGTGGGCCAGTCAAGTTACTTCCTCAAACAAGAACAGAGTTAAGCACTCTGGTGGATGAAGTATTTAAGAGTAAGTTGTTATCTACCTGTTATTTGTGTTAATTTTTGTTATTATCAGTTATTCCAGTAGAGATTTCGCAAATAAAACTGTAGTTTAGATGTCTGGTAGATGATTGACGTTTGATATTGTATGACAGTAAACTCATCTAGCTATTAAATTCATCCTTAGCCTTTTTATTCTGGACATACACATGCAGTAAATGTATATGTGCATTTAAACAACTATAAATGACTGCATATGTGGACTAAAAATGCCCTTTTCAAGACAGAACTACGATTAAATACCATTACTATGAATTACTACAGTCTTGTGAGCAAGATTCTCAAAATTTTAACAGTATAACAGTACAGGACATTACTGCTCTTTGGAGCTGAGATTTTTCGTTGAACATTTCAACCTTCACCAGAGTTTTCTTCCCTCCACAGTCTGTGCAAAGGTGACCCCTGCTGTCCCTCTCAGTGCTGCACAGGAATGGGAGGAATACTTTGAAATTTACAGACTTATAGAGAAGATAGTAGAAATTGAGAAAGGTATGTAAACATTCAAGCTGTTTAGATATATACATGTATAATAGTCTTCATATTGTTTAGGTTATGAGGAAGAGAATTTACGTTGGAATTTACATCTAGATGTGAAACCTCTGTGCCATTGAAGACTATGAAACAATCACATTATTTTCAGGATGAGGATAAAATCATGGAATATTGTTAGATGCACTTTAAATCCTTAAGCTTTATGAGGACTACTATCCTCATAAAGAGAGACATTGTCAGAGACTGATTCTAGATCACAAAGTTCTACAAGGACAGATTATTTGTATTAGATTCTGGTGACTTGACTGTTCTTGTTTGTTTTGATTATGTTGCCATTCTGGTGTTCAGTTGGGGCCATCGATCCTGGGCATGGGTCAAGAAGGTTGTGTATTTGACTTTCCATCAGTCCTAGGAATCATTCTATATTTTTATCCTCCTTGGCGAATCTGCAGAGCTTAGTTTCTCCCAAAACTTGCCTGACATCTATCCTATTTAATAAATTCGATTTCTTTCCAGCAACCATTGGTATTGATTTAATGAGGACCCTCCCCTTCATAACCCTGTGCATGTTACATTATTGTTTGTATATAAAAGTTGACAGTCCTTAAAATTTGTTCTCTGGTTAAAATCCCGACAATATTTGGCTGTTGCATTGTTTCTCTTGTTAACATTTATGGGTCTTTTGTTATCTTAATGCATTTTCTAGAATTCCAGTCTTCCCCACATAAGCCAAATGACAAATGTTACAATTAACTTTGCTTTGCCCTTTTTTTTTTCTTTCCAATTTCATTTTTACAAATTTATTTGCAGATAATATTGGCAAAATGAAATACAACTTTGTATTATCACAAAATTTTTAATGACAACTTCCAATTTACTGTGATATGGTAACTGAATTATTTTCTCTCTTTCTGTTAGCCAATTTCTTTTTTTCACTAATTGAATGGTAAATGCTTCTTACTTTTTTGAGAGCATTGTCCAGAAACCAGGTTGATTATGCTACATCATGAAACCAAGTTTTTATGGGATTAACAGGTATACATGTATTTGTTTGGTTAAATAAGCATGGTCACAAAGTCTATGGGCACTCAGGAAATGACATATCACTACTATTTTAATGTTCAAATTATAGTCAGAAAAGTAGTGAATGTACCAAGTTGTGTGTATGGTTTTACGGCATGCCACGCTGTTGAACCCCTCACACCGTTGGGCTGTGGAACATTCTTCTGGAGGATGTCATGCAATTGGAATTTCAAAAATTCAAGCAAAGATTCAGTGCATTCCTACCCTAATGTAATTCTCCTTGCATTCTAATAAGTTACTTACATTTTTATCTATTTCTTAATTTGTTAATGTATTTTTTCTTTTGTAATATGTGAGATTTCTTCTTTCTGTATTTCCCTTTACCTTCTCTTACTTCTTTCTAATGAACACCTTAATATTCTTTGGAAGCTTGAATTTCAAGCCAATGTCCCCTGTGGGCTTGTTCCATATGAATAGGATTCATCTTCAGAATAATAATAATAATAATAATAATAATAATAATACACTAGTTTTGAGAACTGTTTTTCCTCTTTCAGATATTGTTTTGCCCAGATATTCAAGAAAGGAACAAGTGCAGCCTTTCATGACGTGGTTGAAGGAAAACAATGTTAGAGTAAGTTATTCAACAAAGTATATTTTTAACTGTGGATTTGTTTCAAGTACTGTGTATGACTACAGTATATGTCTGAAAATGCTGCTTTATTATAGAACTTTGTAACTATGCAAATCTATAGGTGGTGTGTTTGAGAGAGAATCTTTTGAAGATATTTTGATGGGAGCATAATGTGCATTGTTAAGTTTACTTGTTTGATAAACACTTTATTGTTCTAAAACAAAATTCTTTGAATATGCAAGATACCAGAGTTTCAGACACTATTGGAAAAAATGTTGATGGTGGAAGAAATCAATTGGCAAGGAATTTTAACACCATGGATGGGAAGGCTATGCTACAAAGCAATCATGCAGCTGTTAAGAGCAGTGCTAAAAGCTGTACAGTGTTCTTAGGAAGGCAGAGAGGGATCTTATTACTAAAACTGAGGAATAAACTATAGATGGTTGAAGAGCTATTGGCAAACCCAAGAGAATATAGCTCTTATTCTTGAGTCATATAAGGGTATTTCATTTTGTTATGATTGGGATGCATGTGTAAACTGTCGTTGATGAGGTAGAACAAACACCATTCAGATTTCCAGATGACTAGCAAGGTTAGATCCTTTACAGATATTAAAACTAGCACTCTTTATAAGGACAAGCAAGTCCAATGGAACTGCATATAAGGGTTGTTTTGGGGGGGAAGTACAAAATTTAAAAAGTATGTCTAATATTGTAGAAGTGAACTTTAAAGATTCATGGTATATAATATTCTCAAGATGTGTTATTGAATCACTTCAAATCCATAAATATTGCTAGAGGTGAAGGATTTGGTTGACTTATACATTGCTAAGCTATGTATACATAGTACAGTATTGAGAAGTATGAGAGTTTTAGAGGAAATCCACAGTTGTGGAAGCACTGAGCTGTCCCAAGTTCCTTATGGCGCAGATATATTTTTTTATGCATGAAATAACATATGGTAAACATGTTAACAATTTTTTTGACTGATCTTTAGTGAAAGACACTGTTCATGAAATATGCTGATACAAACGTTGTTCCATAGATGACAGGGGTTGAGGTTACTGATTATGGAGATGCTGGGTTTGGTCTGAGGGCAACTGAGGACCTAAAGCAAGGGCAGGAAGTGATCTGCGTTCCGCAGAGCGCCATGCTAACTGAGGAAACAGCAAAAAAGTCATATCTTGGTATGTAAGAGTGTTATTATTTCTGTTTTGTACTTTAAGATTTTTTTAGAACTGCTGAAATGTAAAAGTATATTCAGATTTTCATCACCTGCTTCAGTTTTCGTATTGAATTAGAAAGGTCCAGATGACCGTGAAGACCATAGGCCTAAAGGAAAGTGAGAATCATGAGGTTTAATAGTAAAGGAAAATCTGATTACCTTACTTTAAACATGATAAATCAGAATAGTTCATGTGATGATCTTGTCTTATATATTTTTATCTGCTCCACATCACTTCCATCATAGTTGATTTTTTTTGGAGAAAAGCAGTTTTAACCTTCAGTAGCAAGATGTTAAAAAAAGTCTTGTAGTTTCATTTTCTCCAATAATCAATATCTTTTCTAAACAGCACAACTTTAACTGTCATTTGTCTTTATATGTGTAGTATAATTACTGCATGGCTGAATCTACTCTGAGGATCACTTCATGCTTGGAAATAAAGGAGAAACTGCTCAAACTTCTTCCTTTCACTTGAAGAGAGACCGGAGCACCTGTGATGATTTCATTTCCATGGAAAAAGCTGATTTGTAAATAATGAGTTCGTGCAGAAACAAAATTCGTCAATAAACTGCGCTGTTATATCTGAAGAACTTATTTGTTTCCAGGTTCCCTCATGGAACGAGATCCTATCCTTCAACACATGAGTAATGTCTCACTGGCACTGCACGTTCTAGGAGAGTACGTCAATCCTAGTTCCCCGTGGCTACCATACTTACGCTTCCTGCCATCCACTTATTCTACAACGCTGTACTTCACACCTCAGCAGATGCAGATGTTAAAGGGGTCTCCTGTACTAGGTAAGAGTTGAATTATCTTGAAGTAAATCTGAATGGAAGTGTGTCATTTTCTAGTATCAAGTTTAATGCTATTCTGTTTGCCAGGGGATTTATCTTGGCTACAACTAGAATGTTGAATAGTTTGCTTCTAAAGTGCAGTTGTGGAGTCTTCTGATTTCCAGATGTTTAAGCGATGAGCAAATTCATTCCTGTTTTCTGCTAACTTCTGCTGAATTTAGATGTATCAATTTTATTTTTGATTCCTGCATATGTATTTATTTATACCTTTTCCTATAACTTATCTCTGTATGCAGAACTGATTTCCCTTGGAGCCTTCTTGGGTTTTTATTCTGTTGGCTCTGTCTATAAGGGTTTTCAGCTGAAGATTTAAAGAAAGATGCATAAGATGCATTTTTTGTTCAAGTATTTGTACATTGAGGTTTTATAAACTTGTCTTTACTGTACAGGGGATGCCATCAAGCAGTTCAGAAACATTGCTCGCCAGTACTCGTACTTCTACCGTATCTTATATTCAGCCCCAGAAGCCAGGAGTTGGCCAATCAGAGACTACTTCACATTTGAATCATACAGGTAGGTTGTTTTGTGGAACTTTCAAGTACTACAAGTGATTGGCGACATTTACTTGTTAGCATACGTAAAGTCTTTTCAGTAATTGTAATCATAGATCAACTTTCTCTCTCTCTCTCTCTCTCTCTCTCTCTCTCTCTCTCTCTCTCTCTCTCTCTCTCTCTCTCTCTCTCTCTCTCTCTCTCTCTCTCTCATTTATTTTGCATAAAAACAAGCAGTAGCAATATGTAGTTTGTGTGTGCTCTTAATTCAGATGGGCTGTGTCCACAATCATGACGCGACAGAATAGAATCCCCGTCAAAGACTCAGCTCGTCAAACAGCTCTCATACCTGCCTGGGACATGGCCAATCACAAGGAAGGCATGGTGAGTATGTGTGCTTTCTCGTATTTAGAATGTGGTCAGTAAGTCAAAAGCCATTTTATGGCTTTTATTTAACTAGTTATAAAGAGTAGTTTAACCAGTCCACTGAATCAGAATCTTAACTCATGGGGCTGCCATGAAAGGTTTCTTTTGATATAAGGAATAAGGCTAATTAGATTTTATTAAATAAATTATGGCTTTGTAAAAGCTGTAAGTGTTACTTGCCATTTAATACCTATTAAGTTTTAGCATTTACGTAATATGAATATATTATCTTGATAGTGTTTCATTGCATCCTCTACAGATGGAAACTGTCTTAAGGCTTGGCATTGAGTAACTGTGTATCAGCTGTGTCCAATTTGCAGATAAGATGATACCACTTCTACGTTTCTTTCTTTTTTGTATGGATGAGTGCCATAACCTTACTTTGGGTTTAACTTTCTTTAGTTAGTCACAGCCTGTTTCGCTGTTCCACAGAGCCTGAAATTTAATGATTATAGTGGACTTCAGTGATGTTTCATAACTGTTTACAGGATTTTGTAGTTTTATGTAGATGTAACTGTTCCACACTTGGCTAGTTTATCTGCATTGTCATTTCCCTTGGTATCTACACGAATAGGGATCTAACACAGTTTGTATATATAAATCTAATAGTCTTAACAGCAGATAATATTGCTAACAGTTTTTCAGTAATGGTGAGAATTGAATTTTCATATGTGGAGTTAGAGATCTGGACCCATATGCATATATTGCATAGCGGGGACCTTTCTTGTTTAGTATGTTCCAATGTGTGATACTTATGAGGTTCTGGCATGCAATTGTGGTTTTTTGATAGGTAATGCAAATAGGTTTAAGCTTGAATTCTATGCATCATCCAAGGAGCAGCTTTATATTTACAGTAGATTGGCTGAGAAGGGAAATGGTGATGAATGATTATTTTGATTATTTATGCATTTGTCCCACTAGTTTTTTGGTAAGCAAGTCACTGGCTTTCATCTTTACAGCTCTCTAATTTTAGTCTGTGCTGATTGGCTTGGAGAATTCTTTAAAGCTCCTGTGCATATAATGATAACATATATAAACTATTTAATGCAGTTTCTTGTCTCATAAAAGTATTCAGACATTGATATCATTTATGATATCCTTTTTACAACTGCTTCTGTGGTGGTAACCAAAGTTGAGGTTATAGGGTAACAAGCTCATCCCAAAAAGACTGAAGGAAATCTCGTTTTCATACATCTCTAATCTTTGCTATTTAAAAAAACAGGAAGATTAAGTTAGGATTTTTGAGGTAATATATTGTCAACAAGTGTTGGAATGTCGAGTGAGTAGAGGTATGGTCAATGTGTCTTTTACCTTTTTTAATTTGCTTTCTACAGTATCTGAAATTTATTAAATTCCTTCATTTTACAGTATTCAACAGACTTTGATGATGAAAAGATGCAGAGCATTTGCATGGCACAGTGTGATGTGAAAGCGGGAGAGGAATTTACGATATACTACGGTCAGCGGCCAAATTACGATCTCTTCCTTTACAATGGTTTTGTCGAGAAAGGCAAGTGGTGAATAGTATAATTTACCATCTGTGTAATACAAGGATTGTATATTTTAGTTATTGGAGTATGTTGCAGTGTAAAGTTTCATTATTTTTATTTTGTTTTCCAGTTTTTAAAAACCTTTTTTCATACAGATAATACAAGTGATAGCTTGGCCATCAAATTAGGAGTCAGCAAGAACGATCCCTTGCATGACGAAAAAGTTGCTCTTCTTTCGTCTCTGAGCCTGCCGTCTTCAGGAACATTCATGCTCATACCTGGCCCTCATCCAGTTTCGCCAGGGCTCCTTGCTTTCACCAGAATATTCTGCATGGATAAAGGTATTGTTTTGAGGAATTTTTTATAGATTTAGTTTATTTGTGTATCAGAATATTGTACTTGTTGGTTGCCTCAGCTGACTGGAGGGTTCTTGCGAAAAATTTTTTCATTACAGACCTACAGCAAAAGCAAGTTTTCTTAAGATGAGGACTTTCTTGATTTAGTCCAGGAAACAGTGCCATTACTGGTGTTCATTGGCAGCATTTTTCTTTTGTAATCTTTCTTAATGTACTTATATTATATTATTTCTGTTAGACATAACGTTGCTGAGGCATACTGCAAATCTGGGTTGCCTTAAATGGTTATTGATTAGTTTGTGCTATGCTGTTAGAATGCTTTAGAGTTAATGTTAATATTCACCTGGTATTTCCTCATTTCACGGCGAGTCGAAGAATCAGTGGAAAATGCCATTATGTGAAAACCTATTGGTAAATTATCAAGCTATTAACAGTGCAGTTCAAGTAGATAGTCTTATGCTGTATATTCACAGTACGTACAATTGGGAACCTCAAAAGTTGGAGAAAAGATTCATTGCATTAACACCCTAAAGTAATTTTTCCTTGCATTTTATAATTTAATTACATTTTTATCTATTTATTAAATTGTTAATTTATTACATTTTCTTTTCATAAATTTATTATTTTTTCTTTCCTTATAAGTGATCTGTTCTTTCTGTATTTCATATCACCTTCTGTTACTTCTTTCAAATGAACACTGTAATATTCTTTGGAAGTTTGAATTTCAAGTCAGTGGCCCCTGTGGGCTTGTTCCATATGAATAGGGTTCATCTTCTGATAATAATGTTGATAATAATGCTGTTATATATTCAGGTAATGGGAACAAGAAAAAGGCAAATCTTAATAAATGATAATTTTCACGTAGTGATACAAATTTTCTGTCTTCCTCTTCTTCTGGCTATCTTAGAGTCCTTAGAGAAGTGGAAAGGTGATGGTTCGAAAGCGAAGGATTTGCTCCACGTAGACTGTGATGTCGGGACAAGCGTTCAGGATAAGACTTGGGCTTTCTTGCACACCAGGGTGACACTGCTACTGCGAGCATATCCTTCAACATTGGAGGTAAATAATTGTCAAGTGAATGTTATCTTTAAATACTGTACCTTGTAACATTGCATAATAAATATACTCTTTTACAGAATTAGGTCTGTGTTTGTGTTGATATTAAGCTCATAATTTTGTTTGCTGTGTGCTGGATCATGAAGCATTGTTTTACTTCGTTGTATATAATGGTATAGTTAATTCACACCACCCGTGCATCTGATCTAACCCCGTCTCCTACGACGCTCCTGATTTGCCATTGATCAGCCAAGTGAACATCTACGCTGCAACCTCTCCTCATGAAATATGTCTTTTTCAGTATTTTAGCATTAAGTTTACTGAAGTACATAATTCATATATATCATTATAATCCTTAAATCATTGCCTTGATGTTTAGTGATGAAATTGAGAAACACTACTTCTCTTCCGGTAAAGCTGAGGTGTAATGAAAGTTATAACTTTTGAAAGACATATTTCATGAGGAGAGGTCACAGCATAGATGCTGTCTCGGTGACGGCTGGAACAGACTGGCCAGTTTCCAGCCCTGTGCTGGCTGATCAATGGCCAGTCAGGAGCGTCGTAGGAGACGGGGTTAGATATCAGATGCATGGGTACTGTGAATTGATAATAGTAATGTACATATATCATTCTGCAAGCACTCCTGCTTTAAAAATGTGGATGGAACTTATTTGAGTGTCATTTTCTGCTCAGTATGAATGTACTGTATTGTAATACTGTTTAATTCTGTACAACTTTATGTAGGTTCATGGCAAACAAATTTAATGGTAACAGTCATCTAAAATAGGTGTGTAACTATTGTTTGATACTGAGCTAAGATTTGGTGGACTTTAGTTGCCCTGCTTATGCAGCGTCAGTTAACACTCATGTTTAAATAAAAGTTTTATTTCATAATTTTATGTATTTAGAAAACTCTTAATTTATAGTCTTCAGATGTTAACCCATAACTACAAAAACAAGCTTTCAGCCAGTTTTAAGTACAATTTTGGTCTCGCTTTTAGTATAAGAAAGCGGTTGCAGTTGTTGCAATATAACCATATCATCTGTTTGAGATATGAAGATAAACCAAAAACAACATAATGAAATCAGCAAGTGATAATGTTGACATCTCCATTAGTTTTGTCAAATGTAGTGTGTTTGTATTCACTGTCTAGTTGTGTCTTAACAATTTAGATTGGGACATCGAAAAATTAGCCGTGAAGCCTTGTTAACAAGAATACAATTTCAGT
The DNA here is from genome assembly GCF_040412425.1 of Macrobrachium rosenbergii. Lineage (NCBI taxonomy): Eukaryota > Metazoa > Arthropoda > Malacostraca > Decapoda > Palaemonidae > Macrobrachium > Macrobrachium rosenbergii. The sequence continues at coordinate 23,895,356 of NC_089763.1, read as the reverse complement.
GCGAAAATTGCTCGCAAAACCTCCGTGTCTCTCCAAATGACATTGTGCATCATTTTTTTAACACAAACAGGCCGACGAGGAATCTCTGAAGACAGCAACCGGCCTCGAAGCCATGATTAAACAGCTGCTAATCTGCGAGAAGAGAATACTGAAAGACGCAGAAACCTACTTGTCTGCGCGGATCTCCAAGTAACGTCCACGTTTTGCACGTTGAAATGCAAGGCCTTTATTTTGGTGAATTTGCTACTAACAGCGAAGTGAATTTCTGCTTTATAAAATAAATATTTCATAATCTGTATTATGAATCAATTCTCTATGATGAGGTTGTATGTTTGAAAACATGTTTTGTTACAAATAATGATTTATTAAGATTTGTCTTTTTCTCTTTCCCATTACCTGAATACAGTATGTAACAGTATTATTATTATTATTATTATTATTATTATTATTATTATTATTATTATTATTATTATTATTATTATTATTATTATTATTATTCAGAAGATGAACCCATTTTATATGGAACAAGCCCACAGGGGTCATTGACTTGAAATTCCAGCTTCCAAAGAATATGGCATTTGTTTGCAAGAAGTGACAGAAGGTAATAAGAAATACAGGAAGAAGAGATCCATTATTAGAAAAGAAAAATGATTTTAACACATTAATAAAAAAATAGATAAAAATGTAACCAATTATTAAAATAAAGGGAGAATTTTTAGGGTAGTAATGCGTTGCATCTTCATTTGAACTTCTGAGTTTCCAGTTGCACAACATCCTCAGTAGGGAGACTGTTCCACAGTCCAACGGTGTGAGGAATAAAGGATTTTTTCAATCCAGTTGATATAGTATGTTCATCTCGTGAAATATCATTTTGTACTTGCAACAAATATGATGTTTTTAAAGTGTATCTGCTTAAAGTGAAGGTGAGTAGCAATGCAGACATAGAAAGCTTGAGCTACAGAGGTTTATTTTTTAATGTAGTTCTTTTGCATTATTTAATTTTAACTTAATTTTCTCTCTGAAATCCCTAAGGCTCTAAAATTAAAGAGATTGCTTCCCAGTTTTAAAACAAACATTTTCAGGCATTAAGAAGAATAATTCATTGTCACTTCAAGTGTACTGTTGTGAATCAATATTAAGCATTTTAAACATATATCTGACCTATTATATACACTAGGTCTATAGCTCTTGCAGGGCTAGTACAGTACACTGTGTTTATGAGCAGACCACAGACGTAATGTATACACTAGGCCTATAGATCTCACATGGCTGTACAGTACACTTAATCAAGCAGACCACAGACCTAATATATACACTAGGCCTATAGCTCTCACAGGCCTAGTACAGTATATTGTATTAATCAGGCAGACCACTGACCTAATATTTACTGTAGGCCTATAATCAACCATAACCTATAATCAACCATGAAAGTGAGTTCTTAAGAACAACCCAATCAGCAATTTTGTTAGTCATTTAACAGCACCAGTTACATAAACCTTTTCGTTTATTGATCAAGAAGCAAGCTCACTTCTGTCGCGAGAGTTGAAAATTTCAAATACTGGTTTTTTTATTTGTTTTAAGATTCTTGCATTGTGAATCCATATAGCATAGTTTTGGATTTTTATCTTCTTAGTTGATATTTAGCCTACAGTTAGCATTTACAACCGTGAATGTTGCATAGTTATTTCTAAGGCGTATGAATGCCAAAATAGTTGAAATGCATTTTAGTATTTGCTAGAAATACATACTCCGTGTCAGTTCTGTTAGACTTACTGGGAATTCTTTTCCAGTTGCTTTTAACCTGTGGTGTAGCTGGCATTGCATCACTTGGGGGCCATAGTTGTGGCCAAGATATTTTTTGGGGGCGAAAGAAAATTACACGAAACTAATGTACCAATTCTGTAATTAGTAAAATATACTGTTCTCGAATGTATATATCCATGTGAATGAAGGAAAATAATATTAGTAATTAGTAAACCTGTATTTGAAATTATAGAGCTCAATTTTCTATCAATTTTCAACTCTTACTATATACAAATGTATCAAATACTGTAAGGGTTAAAGTTTAGCTGGGAGGGCCTTTGAGGAGACCAAGCATCTGACTCGGGGGCCTGGGCCCTCCCTGGTCCCCCATGACGACGCCACTGCCTTTAAGTTGGTATTTTACAAAGTAACCACATTCCTAGATACACAAAAGAAAATGGCACTTCATTTGCATAGCCGGTGCAATTATTTAATCAAAGAGAGAATCTCTGGACACTTGTTTCCAGAGGTAAGAGTGAAATATACTGTAAAAGAGGACAAGGAGAATATAACTGTGATTTAGACCTGTTAATGGAATTATGACTTGAGCTATTTTCTGAGCATTTACTATCCTGCCTGAGAATTTACAGTAAAAATCCAATTTAGGGCAACAACTTATTTTAAAAACACTTAGTGCAACCCATTTTGCTTCATAATTATTATTATTCAGAGGATGAACGCTCTTCATATGAAACAATCCCTCAGGGACCATTGACTTGAAACTCTGAAGCTTCCAGTGAATGTGGTGTTCATTTGAGAGAAGTAACAAACGGAAATAGGAGATACAGAAGTATGGAATGAAGGAAAACGTAGAGGTTCTTCCACAGACCCTTGTCATGAATGGCAAGCAAGCAAGCAAGCAAGAGGTATTCCCTAACATCGCTTAATATAAAACAGACCGAGAATAGACGGTCATAGTTCTGAGAAACAAGACGAAAGCTTCCATTCATGATCATCATCAGAGGCGTTTGGAGGCCATGTCTGTCCATTTGTGAAAATAAAATTCTTCGCTTTAGTCTTGAATATTTAAGAAAATAGCCACTATATAAAACCAAGTTCAAGTGAATAAATATAAAAACGAGACTTCGACCATCACTAAGGTCCTGCTCAGCTTAAAAGCCCAGTATTAAAAACCACATTCTTCAAGTTAGTCTTGAATGGTAAAGAAAAAAGCCACTGTATAAAACCAGGTATAAGCGATTAAATATAAAAACGGGAGCTTTTGACCTTCGCTAAGGTCCTCTTCAGCTTAAAACATGGTTTTCATATAGTTTATATAGCGGCTTTTTCTTAACCGATCTCCTTTTGTAGTTCCGGGGTCTCCCAACAGAGGGCAGGCAGCGACACGGATGTCCCGTAGTCGGCTGCAGAGGCCGCCGTCGGGAGGAGTAGTAGTATCATCAGGCACGCGGCTGGCGAAGAACGCACCACGGAACGTCATTCGACACTTTATATCTTCCTTTTCTACTTCTTCAAGGGGCGTCCAGGAGAGAGAGAAAGACTTTTGAGTGAAATCGCAGGAAAGGCAAAGAAGAGGTGAATAGTGTGACCATTTTTTGTGGTTTTTGATTAACATAAAGCGCTGTTTGTTGGGTAAAAGGCAAAATTTTTCCCCTCGGGGCAAAGAACCTCACTCGCTCGCTCGAGTGTCCTAATCGATACCAGAGATTGGTTTGGTTGGTGCAGAGGCCGAGGGGAAAATGCGAAGATTTTTTGGTTATTTCTCGGGTATTTTCTGCTATTTTCGAGACTTTGTATATGATTTCGATACGTCATTTAATCGACTGCGACCCAAGATGGCGTGTCACGGGCTGGGAATTCGTCTAAAGGAGAATATGACCTCTTAGAAATTTATATTTGTTTGTTGATGTTTTCCAAATAAACTCGCTGAATATAAAAATCCGGCGTTGCCAAACAAGGAATGAATTTCATTTTGATATAATTCTATGGAAGTCGTTCTATACTTCGGGGTGAATTGTAACCTATGAAACAATCGCTTTAAAACTGCCCATTAAGATAAATAAGATCGTGGAATCAAATAAACGAAATCAGTTCCAAGTTTAACAACCATTTTATTACATTATGTCTGTCACGAAATAACTGCTGCAGCTAACGACATTTTTTTTGTTTTTTTAAATATAAAAGACTGTTGTAATGATAATCCATGACTAAAATCTCTCTCTCTCTCTCTCTCTCTCTCTCTCTCTCTCTCTCTCTCTCTCTCTCTCTCTCTCTCTCTCTCTCTCTCTTTATCAATGTATTTATCATTCTATCTAATGGTCCCTCAGCCTACTTATGACAGCCTCGTTTTTTGCTAGCAGGCAGATAGTAGGCCTAGACAGGCTCAAACTATATATATGTATATATATATATATATATATATATATATATATATATATAGGCCTATATTCCGTTCATGTTATTTAAATCCTAAATATGGTTGTCAAAATCGAAACTCATGTTTGAGTGAATCAGTGTTGCTGTAACTCACACACACACACACACACACACACACACACACACACACACACACACACACACACACAGATTCCAAATTCTGGTTAAACTTACTCTTTCGGAAGTCTAAATGCAACTTGAGGTTTTGGGATGAGGTTGCGGTCCTAACCATGCCAGTAAAACCGTACTTCGGATGTTCATATTTCATCGTATATGCCAAAGGTGTTTTTCATTCCATGTTGGTCATCTGTCCAAAAAAAAAAAAAAAAAAAAAAATTGACGAGTATAAAATATCGCTGTTTATTTTCTACAGGATAATGATGTCTTGTACTTTCAGGCTGAAATAGAAAAAAAAACCTTTCCTCATCGATTTTATATATCGTAGTTGTTGTTTTTGTTTAATTTCCAGCAATGGCCGAGGTTATATTTAAAAAATTAGTTACAAAATACAACACTGTATTTATGTTGAATTGGTTATATTTACAAAATTAGCTCCAAAATACAATACTGTGGTTATGTTTAATAGGTTATCCTTAAAAAATTAGTTACAAAATACAGTACTGTATTTATTTTTAATTGGTTATCTTTACAAAATGCAATACTCTATTTATGTTTAATTTGTTAGCTTTATAATATGCAATACTATGTTTAATTGGTTGATTTTCAAAATTAAGTTGCAAAATTCAGTACTCTATTTGTTTAATTGGTTATATTTTCAAAATTAGCTCCAAAATACAATTCTGTATTTATATTTAATTGGTTATATTTACAAAATTAGCTACAAAATACAATACTGTACTTTTGTTTAATTGGTTATATTTACAAAATTTTGTTGGAATTACAACACCATTTTTATTTATTTCGGGCAGTGACCAAGATTGTATTTACAAAATTTAGATGCAAAATACAATATTGTATTTTGTATAATTTCAGACGATGACCAAGGTTGTATTTACAAAATTTAGTTGCAAAATACAATATTGTATTGATTTTGCTTAATTTCGAATTTCGAGCAGTGACCAAGGATATATTTACAAAATTAGTTGCAAAATACAATACTACATCTTATCTATCAACTCTCTCTCTCTCTCTCTCTCTCTCTCTCTCTCTCTCTCTCTCTCTCTCTCTCTCTCTCTCTCTCTCTCTCTCTCTCTATATATATATATATATATATATATATATATTTATATATATATAGATATATATACTGCATGTATAATGATATATAATGATCTGACAACAGGCTATACATGCTCATAAATACCTTTAATGACGTCACAGATATTGAATATGAATGCAATGAGTTTACATCAGTTTTTTAATAGAATTTATATTTTTCGTGATTGTTTGTATAATTTAACAAATAACCAAGAAGAAAATACCATTTGATGATATATTTGAACGGAATTATGTACCTAGAGGGCCTTTATTCCTCACACCGTTGGGCTCTGGAACAGTCTCCCTGAGGATGTGCAATTAGGACGTCGAAAGTTCTTGCACCCTTAGTAATTTATTTACAGTTTTTATCTGTTTATTTATAAATTTATCAATCTGTCTTTGTATACTGATAGCAGATCTCTACTTTCTGTATTTCCTAATGCCTTCTGTTGCTTCTTTTAAATGAACGTTATATTCTTTGGAAGCTTGAATTTGAAGTCAGTGGCCCCTGTGGTGGGGGATTGTTCCATATGAATAGTGATCATCTTCTGAATAATAATAATAATAATAATAATAATAATAATAATATTATTATTATTATTATTATTATTATTATTATTATTATTATTATTATTATTATTATTATTATTATTATTATTATTATTATTATTATTTTGGAAGCTTGAATTTCAAGTCAGTGTCCCCTGTGGTTGGCTTGTTCCATATGAATAGAGCTCATCATCTGAATAATAATAATAATAATAATAATAATAATAATAATAATAATAATAATAATAATAATAATAATAATAATAATAATAATAGTGATGATAATATTTTGATGCTTGAATTTCAGGTCAGTGTCCCCAGTGGTGGGCCTGTTTCATATGAATAAGGTTCATCTCCTGAATAATAATAATAATAATAATAATAATAATAATAATAATAATAATAATAATAATAATAATAATAATAATAATAATATGATAAACAGTATATGAGCAGACTCGGCAGAATTTGTTAAGGGTATATTGCGCATAAGATGAAAAATGATTAACGAAAATTAAAGTGCTGAATGAGTGCATACAAAGAAATTCACCGTTAGCATTTTTTCATTATAGATCTTTATCGTTTTATGTATCTCACTCATTGAAATTTTCATATGAAATAAATTTAGTTATTTTAAAAAAATTTTTCTCGATTTTTTTGTGATGCCTGACCAGGAGATTCTGACATTTTTAATTTGTTCCACAGTAATTCATGAATCATTATATATATATATATATATATATATATATATATATATATATATATATATATATATATATATATATATATATATATACATACATAACATACACATACATACACACAAATATATATATATATATATATATATATATATATATATATATATATATATATATATATATAAAGATAAAATCCACGAAGGAAAGGGAAACACTGGAGTGCTGCGAGGCCTTTCGACTGTCTGTCGTCCTTTACTTAGCTAATCCACGAAGGAAAGGGAAACACTGGAGTGCTGCGAGGCCTTTCGACTGTCTGTCGTCCTTTACTTAGCTAATCCACAAAGGAAAGGGAAACACTGGAGTGCTGCGAGGCCCTTTGACTGTCTGTCGTCCTTTACTTAGGCCTCGCAGCACTCCAGTGTTTCCCTTTCCTTCGTGGATTTTATATTTATTTATATATTCATCACGTTCCATATTTTCGTGATTCAGTTATACACATACATGTATTTATATATATACACATTAATTTTTTAAATGAGATAGTTTTTCACCTCTGTCTGTCTGTCTGTCTCTCTCTCTCTCTCATTATATATATATAATATATATATATATACATATATATATACTGTATATATATAAAGTATATATACATATATATAGTATATATATACTCCTGTTTATTCCTTTTTTACATGAGATAGTTTTACGCTCTCTCTCTCTCTCTCTCTCTCTCTCTCTCTCTCTCTCTCTCTCTCTCTCTCTCTCTCTCTCTCTCTTATATATGTATATATGTACATATAATTAGATATATATATACATATATGTATATATATACATATATATATCTATATAAATATATATATATATATATATATATATATATATATATATATATATATATATATATATATATATATATAGATAGATATATACACACACACACACACAAGAGAGAGAGAGACAGACAGACAAAAGGAAATCGTAACGAACAATCACAGGTAAACGCAGACGGAAAAAGTTCAGTCTCCCAAGCAGAAAGCAAGCACGACCACGTATTATTATTCTATACACATAAAGGTGTTTGGTCACATTGGCAATAAGTCGACCCAGCAACTAAGCACCAGCTCACACGAGTGACGAAGAGAAGAAGGTCAGAGGTGACGCGCAATCAGGTCGAATGTCGATGAATCACTACGGAGCTACTCTGGCTAATTTCGGATGGTGGAATTGGGTTCCGTTGTTGTTTACGTTATTTCGGTTGAATGTCCGTGCAGCGTTGCGGAAACTAGTGGTTAGTTTCAGATAATGTGATGCTCTTATTGTTATCATTTATTGTTATTATGATTCAGAAGATGAACCCCGTTCATGTGGAACAAGCCCACCACAGGGGTCATTGACTTAAAATTGAAGCTTCCAAAGATTATTATTATTATTATTATTATGTATTATTATTATTATTATTATTATTATTATTATTATTATTATTATTATTCAGAAGATGAACCCTGTTCAAATGGAACAAGCCCAACACAGGGGCCATTGAATTAAAATTCAAGCTTCCAAAGATTATTATTATTATTATATTATTATTATTATTATTATTATTATTATTATTATTATTATTATTATTATTATCATTATTCAGAAGATGAACCCTATTCATATGGAACAAGCCCACCACAGGGGCCATTGACTTAAAATTCAAGCTTCTAAGGATTATTATTATTATTATTATTATTATTATTATTATTATTATTATTATTATTATTATTATTCAGAAGATGAATATATTCATGCGGAACAAGCCCACCACAAGGGTCATTGACTTTAAATTCAAGCTTCCAAATACTATTATTATTATTATTATTATTATTATTATTATTATTATTATTATTATTATTATTTAGAAGATGAACCGTGTTCATATGGAACAAGCCCACCACAGGGGTCATTGACTTAAAATTCAAGCTTCCAAAGATTAATATTATTATTATTATTATTATTATTATTATTATTATTATTATTATTATTATTATTATTATTATTATTATTATTATACAGAAGATGAATATATTCATATGGAACTAGCCCACCACAGGGGTCACTGACTTTAAATTCAAGCTTCCAAAGATTATTATTATTATTATATTATTATTATTATTATTATTATTATTATTATTATTATTATTATTATTATTATTATTATTATTATTATTATTATTATTATACAGAAGATGAATATATTCATATGGAACAAGCCCACCACAGGGGTCATTGACTTGAAATTCAAGCTTCCAAAGAATATTACTGTGTTCATTAGAAAGAAGTGTCACAAGATAATAGAAAACACAGAAAGGAGAGATCAGTCATTAGAACATATAAAATTGATAAACAGAGGAAAAATGTAAATAGATTAACAGAATACAAGGAGAATTGCTTGAAGGCAGTCATGCACTGCATCTTCGCCTGAACTTTTGGGCTTCCAGTCGCACAACAACCTCAGTGACTGTTGTTGTTGTTTTTGATGTTGTTTTTGTTGCTCTTGCTGTTGCATGATCAGCAGCCTTCTCAAGAGCAGGGAAGCCGATTAAGGAAGGCTTGTGCGTGCATGCAAAGGCATAAGACACAAACGCGAGGGCCAAGACAATAGGAAGATGATGACTTTTTGCTTTCAAAGTCCAAGGACTAAGTCTGCGTGCGCGGTCGGATATAAGATTTTGCTTTATATCACATATTCAACCCCGTAGGGTGGGAGGTTGCCGTCAGTGCACCTCATCCGGTGCACTGTAGGCATTACTTAAGGTTCTTTGCAGCGTGCCTTCGGGCCCATAGCTGCAACCCCTTTCGTTCCCTTTACTGTACCTCCTTTCATATTCTCTTGTAACAATTGATTCATAGTGCAACTGCTTTGAGGTTTTCCTCCTGTTACACCTTTCAAACCTTTTGCTGTCAATTTCCGTTTCAGCACTGAATGACCTCATAGGTCCCAATGCTTGGGCCTGTGGCCTAAATTTTTATATTGCATTCAGAGTCCAAGGCCTAAGTTCGCGTGTGCGGTCGGATATAAGATTTTTTGTCATATGACAAATGCAGTTATTGTAAATTTATTTGAAAAGGAGATCTGAAGAACGTGTCATCACGCATGCGTACGAATTTCAATGCAACCCATCCATCCATATATATATATATATATATATATATATATATATATATATATATATATATATATATATATATATATATATATATATAATGTGTGTGTGTGTGTGTGTGTGTGTGTACATGTGTGTGTGTGTGTGTGTACAAACAAACACACGCACACACCTTCCGTGCCAGTCGCCAACCCACAGAAGAGAGAGAGAGAGAGAGAGAGAGAGAGAGAGAGAGAGAGAGAGAGAGAGAGAGAGAGGCTTTGTGGATAAAAGCCTGCTTGATAAGAAGCTTGCACTCTCCGTAAAAATAAAAAAAAAAAAAGACGAACCCGGCGAATGCGACAAGTGCTAAGTTGCTAAAAGTGTCGTTATCCACCGCACTGATTAAAGTCGCTGCTTGTCGTTCTTGAGAGAGAGAGAGAGAGAGAGACTTAGAAGTCGTCTTGTAATGTTCTTTTCTGCTTGAGGGGTTTTGCGTTGCCTGGCTTGTCAAGAGTGCTTGCATTTCAGAGCCTCTTATATATGTATTTTTGCGTATCGGGAACCCTCAGGAAATGTATCGGTATATCCGCTCTCTCTCTCTCTCTCTCTCTCTCTCTCTATATATATATATATATATATATATATATATATATATATATATATATTTATGTATAGATATATATATATTTATGTATAGATATGTATTTATATATATAATGTATATATATTTATACATGTATGTATAAATATATATATATATATATATATATATATATATATATATATATATATATACATATACAGATAGACAGATAAAATCAAAAACCCATTAACGGGAAAGCGTTCCGCTCCGTTTGTTGTAGCGGATCTCTCTCTCTCTCTCTCTCTCTCTCTCTCTCTCTCTCTCTGGCTGGTCGAATGAACAAAGAGTATTAGCGGGACGTCATGAAGTTAAAGGTGATATTCCAGTTTCTCTTGCTGCCGCTCCTCCTCCACAGCGCTGGAAGTAACACCAAGTTTCCTCCTCTCGCTCGCTGGAACGTCCGACTGGAAAGCCAGCCCTGGAAAGTCTGGCTGGCCTTTGCAAGTGCATGAGATGCAATGCAAACGTTGCGTTGGGCTGTGGGTTACAATAAGGCCCGATGGCTTAGTGGAAGTCTACAACCTTTCTGACACAGGAGTCTGGAAGGAAAGGTGGTTTTATGTAGTAGGAAGGGGAGAGACCTCTATTCAGTGCACCTCATGCGGTGCACTGTAGGCATTGTTTGAGGTTCTTTGCAGCGTCCCTTTCTTCGGCCCCTAGCGGCCACCCCTTTCATTCCTTTGACTGTACCTCCGTTCATATTCTCTTTCTTTCATCTTACTTTCCTCAGCCATCTCCTGACAACTGTTTCATAGTGCACCTGCAAAAGATTTTCCTCCTGTTACACCTTTCAAACCTTTTTACTCTCAGTTTCCGTTTCAGCGCTGAATGATCTCGTAGGTCCCATGGCTTGGCCTTTGGCCTAAAGTCTTCTATTCCATATGTATTAAATTGTATTTATGTATAGGCCGATGGAATGGGCACCTTAATTAGATACCTGAATGTGCCATCGTAGGTTATCTCATTTCCATACAGTAAGCCAAGCTGGAATGACCATTCCTGGACGCGGATTCCCGTCAAGCTGTGATCTCAGACTGATTAATGTTTGGGGGCATGGGAAACTGACACCCAAGACAATGGTTATAAACAAATTACGTGTTTGTCCTGTAATATGTCGAATTTTCTAAAGCTTTCTCCTTTCCACTTTCACCCAGCGGTATTCCAAACAAACCGCCGTCACCCGCTCCCCTGAAGTCTCGTTCCCTTTTTCTTCCTCGGTGCATTTTCCTTGAAGATATCGGACTCGTGCGCGGCCTGGAATTGAAGCGAAAGTCTGGAGCGGCCAGGAAGGCAGTTTATCTTCTCTTGTTGTTGGCTGTTCTCTTTTCATTCTCTCGTTGCATATGCCTTTATCCGTCCTCTTCCCCCCCCCGACTCGTTTTGCAACTGCCAAGTCTTGCTTCGTATTGCGCTTTCCGTTTGTCCAAGTATCGCTTCGTATTGTGCTTTCCCTTTTCCCAAGTATCGCTTCGTGTTGTGATTTCCCTTTCCCAAGTATCACTTCGTATTGTGATTTCCCCTTTCCCAAGTATCACTTCGTATTGTGATTTCCCCTTTCCCAAGTATGGATTCGTATTGTGCTTTCCATTTTCCCAAGCATCGCTTTACATTGTGCTTTCCCTGTTCCCAAGTATCACTTCGTATTGTGCTTTCCCTTTTCCCAAGTGTGGCTTTGTATTGTGCTTTCCCTTTTCCCAAGCATCGCTTCACATTGTGCTTTCCCTGTTCCCAAGTATCACTTCGTATTGTGCTTTCCCTTTTCCCAAGTATCTCTTCGTATTGTGCTTCCCCTTTTCCCAAGTATCTCTTCTATTGTGGTTTCCCTTTTCCCAAGTATCTCTTCGTATTGTGCTTTCCATTTTCCAAAGTATCATTTCGTATTGTGCTTCCCCTTTTCCCAAGTATCTCTTCATATTGTGCTTTCCCTTTTCCCAAGTATCTCTTCGTATTGTGCTTTCCATTTTCCAAAGTATCACTTCGTATTGTGCTTCCCCTTTTCCCAAGTATCTCTTCATATTGTGCTTTCCCTTTTCCCAAGTATCATTTCGTATTGTGCTTTCCCTTTCCCCAAGTATCATTTCGTATTGTACTTTCCCTTTTCCCAAGTGTCGCTTCCTATTGTGCTTTTCCTTTTCCCAAGTGTCGCTTCATGGTGTGCTTTCCCTTTTCCCAAGTATCTCTTTGTATTGTGCTTTCCCTTCTCCCAAGTATCTCCTTGTATTGTGTTTTCCCTTTTCCCAAGTGTCGCTTCCTATTGTGCCTTTCCTTTTCCCAAGTGTCGCTTCATATTGTGCTTTCCCTCTTCCCAAGTAAGTGCTTTCCCTTCTCCAAGTATCTCCTTGTATTGTGCTTTCCCTTTTCTCCATGTGTTGTTTCCTTTCCCAAGTGTCGCTTCATATTGTGCTTTCCATTTTCCCAAGCATCACTTCGTATTATGCTTTCCCTTTTCCTAAGCATCATTTTGAATTGCGTTTTCCCTTTTACCAAGTATCAATTCATATTGTGCTTTCCCTTTTCCCAAGTATCATATTGTATTGTGCTTTCCCTGTTCCCAAGTATCACTGCGTATTGTGCTTTCCCTTTTCCCAAGTATCACTTCGTATTGGGTTTTCCCTTTTCCTAAGTATCGCTTTATATTGTGTTTTCATTTTTCCCAAGTATCACTTTGAATTATGCTTTCCATTTTCCCAAGTATCAATTCATATTGTGCTTTCCCTTTTCCCAAGCATTGCTTCGTATTGTGCTTTCCCTGTTCCCAAGTATCGCTTTGTATCTTGCTTTCCCTTTTCACAAGTATTGCTTCTTATTGTGCTTTCCTGTTTCCCAAGTATTGCTTCATATCGTGCTTTCCATTTTCCCAAGTATCGCGTCGTATCATGCTTTCCTGTTTCCCAATTATTGCTTCGTAGTATACTTTCCATTTTCCCAAGTATCACTGCATATTGTGCTTTCCTGTTTCCCAAGTATTGCTTTAGATTGTGCTTTCCATTTTCCCAAGTATCAATTCATATTGTGCTTTCCACTTTCCCAAGTATCGCTTCGTATTGTTCTTTCCCTGTTCCAAAGTATCACTTTGTATTGTGCTTTCCATTTTCCCAAGTATTGCTTCGTATTGTGCTTTCCTGTTTCTGAAGCATTGCTTTGTATTGTGCTTTCCATTTTCCCAAGTATCAGTTCATATTGTGCTTTCCCTTTTCCCAAGTATCGTTTCGTATTCTGCTTTCCCTTTTCCCAAGTATCACTTCGTATTGTGCTTTCCCTTTTCCCAAGTATAAACCGTATTATGCTTTCCATTTTCCCAAGTATAAACCATTGTGCTTTCCCTTTTCCCAAGTATCATGTTATTGGCGTTCCTTTTTCCTGTTTATCCATTTACCCAATTATCACTTGTATTGTGCCTTCCCTTTTCCCAATATCGATAGCTTCATATTTTGCTTTCCATTTCCCAAGTATCTTCGTATTGTGGTTTCCTGTTTCCCAAGTATTGCTTCGTACTGTGCTTCCCCTTTTCCCAAGTATCGCTTCATACTGCGCTTTCCCTTTTCCCAAGTATCGCTTCATACTGTGCTTCCCCTTTTCCCATGTATCGTTTCATATTGTGCTTTCCCTTTTCCGAAGTATTGCTTCATATTGTGCTTTCCCTTTTCCCAAGTATCAGTTCATATTGTGCTTTTCCTTTTCCCATATATTGCTTCATATTATGCTTTCCCTTTTCCCAAGTACTGCTTCGTATTGTGCTTTCCCTTTTCCCAAGTATCGCTTTGTTGTTCATATTGTGCTTTCCCTTTTCCCAAGTATCGCTTTATATTGAGATTTCCCTTTTCACAAGTATCGCTTCGTATTATGCGTTACCTGCTCCCAAGTATCGCTTCATATCGTATTATCCCTTTTTTTTGTATTTCTTTTATCTTTCTTATCTGTTTTCCAGCTTCCTAGATGCCTCATGAACATCAAACACCCAATTCATGTTTATTAATCTCAAAGACTTCTTTTGGTGTACGAATTTCCCAGAATCATCAGAGCCGTCACATGTTGTTCGTTCTCTAGGTTTCTCAGAATGACACAGGATATGCTTGTGCTGCTTTATACTCCTATTAATACAAATGACCTCTCTCTCTCTCTCTCTCTCTCTCTCTCTCTCTCTCTCTCTCTCTCTCTCTCTCTCTCTCTCTCTCTCTGCGTGCTGCTAATAGGGCATACTAGAGAACTTGTTTTAGTAATCTTGTACAACTGCGAAAAACTTTGACTTTTGGGACTAACGTGCAGTTTATAGTCATTCACTTCGTCCATTAATTTGTTTCATTTCGTTTTCATTCATTGTATAACAATCAAGAAGACTTTCTTTGTGGAGGAGAAGGAAAGTTAGAGAAATGAAAGGCAACAAAATGTTAAAAAAAAAAAGAAACAGACGATCTTCGTATTAACACACTGTTCTGAGGAAAGGACCAGTATCATGTTACGCCACTCTGAGATCATTATGATAATTTGCTTATAAAAACTTAAAGAAAAGCTAAAGTGGAAAAATAGTTTTTGTTTCCAACAGACTGTTCAACTACGACGTGAACTCTAGAATTGTTCTACCAGAAATCACTTTGATTATAGTGCCACCAATAGAACAGTATCCGCATAAACTATACCAGTGTGTGAGTTGATCCCCTCGTCAAGTTAGTAAAATGTAGTGGGAATTAAGATACTTATAACCATTAAGACAGTTTTCTTTCACGTGGACCATCTTCATTGATTTAAAAACACGAGTTGATGTTAATAAGCAATAGAACATATACTAATTACTCAATAGAACACATATTAATGATTCAATAGAACATATATCAATAGAACTTATACTAATGATTCAATGGAACATATACTAATGATTCAATCTAACATATGGCAACAGAACAATTACTAATGATTCAATAGAACATATACTAATGATTCAATGGAACACATAGTAGTAGAACATATACTAATGATTCATTAGAACATACGAGTATAGCAATAGAACATATACCAGTGATTCAATAGAACATATACTAATGATTCAATGGAACACATAACAGTAGAACATATACTAATAATTCAATAGAACATACGAGTATAGTGATAGAACATGTACCAATGATTCAAAAGAGCATGTACTGATACTGATGATTCAATAGAATATATAGCAATAGAACGTGTACTAAGGGTTCAATAGAACATATAGCAATAGAACATATACTAATGATTCTATAGAACATATACTAATGATTCAACAGAACACAGAACAACAGAACATATACTAATGATCCAATGGAACAAATAACAATAGAACATATACTAATGATTCAAAAGCTGCGGATAGAATGGACGAAACAAAACTGAGAGGAGGGAATTAGGAGTCGACGAAGTCTTAACTGATGTTTCCCGTCAAGGGACTCTTGATGACAGGACTTCTTTATAGTCCTTTGATCGTGACCCTGAGTAAATAGAGAGTTATCCTGCGTCAGGTGATGACGACCCCAGCAGCGCCTGTCTCAGGAGGACGGGGCCGTGTTGCTCATGGAATAAATGATGAACCTCTCTCTCTCTCTCTCTCTCTCTCTCTCTCTCTCTCTCTCTCTCTCTCTCTCTCTTTGTGTTGTGATAATGGTGTGGAATCCCTGTGAAAATCAGATGAGATAAACAGTGTGTGATTCTCTCTCTCTCTCTCTCTCTCTCTCTCTCTCCGTGCTGTGATAATGGTCTGGAATCCCTGTGAAAATCAGATGAGATAAACAGTGTGTGATCTCTCTCTCTCTCTCTCTCTCTCTCTCTCTCTCTCTCTCTGAAGCCACTCCCTTCAAGGGGAAAAGACTCTGTGGGGGGAGGGGTGGGGGCGCCGCCTTCACTGACCATCTGTTTCATCAGCAACTTAATAAATGTGATGACTCGCAGAAATTCTCGCCAACTGCTTCTTCAGGAGGTCCTCATGAAAGCCTCCAATTATTCTTTGCTCGATTTATCAACTCGTTCGTGTTTTTGTTCGTTTATTTTTTTCCGTTTAGTGTTAGATCATTATTTTTTTTGTGTCTGATTTTCTTGGCTGTGAACTGGAAAACTGGAATACTGTTTTATTGAATTTCATTGCGTAATGTGTACTTAAGTACACACACACATATATCTATATATATATATAATATATATATTTACTGTATATATATATATATATATATATATATATATATATATATATATATATATATATATATATATATAATATATATATATATATATATATATATATATATATATATATATATATATATATATATATATATATATATATATATAATCTTTCTTTTTTATAGAAAATGAACAAAACAATGGTCTATGCCACATTCATACTCTAACTGCAGATTCACGAATGAAACTTTTGTATACAAAACATAAGTAACATTATCCATTTCATTAACCTTCACAGATACCCATCAGTAGTACATCTTACCTCCCAAACACACTGCACAGCTAACCACACTTTGATCTTGCAAGTACTTTCAAAATGTTCACATTAGATTCCTGCTAATCCTTTTGCTATTTTCCAGACCTTAAAATTCCACCATACACATTCCTTGATATACTAGATAATATTAAGCTTTATAATCCTTACAGTCTCCAAAATCGCCTTTGCCCATTTACAGAGGGATAATTACTCCTTTCACTCATTCCTCTAGAATTTTTCCTTCATCCAGACATACCTTACTCACCTTGGTTAGTTACAAAAAAACGAACATTTACCCTATTATCTGGTCCTCCAGAATTTTTCCTTCATCCACACATACCCTACACACCCTGGTTAGCCGCAAAACGAACATTTGCCCCTCTCACCCGTTCCTCCAGGATTTTTCCCTCATCCAGACATACCTTACACATCCTGGTCGGCCATAAAACAAACGTTTGCCCCTCTCACCCGTTCCTCCAGGATTTTTCCCTCATCCAAACATACCTTACACATCCTGGTCGGCCATAAAACAAACGTTTGCCCCTCTCACCCGTTCCTCCAGAATTTTTCCCTCATCCAGACATACCTTACACACCCTGGTCAATCACAAAAGTGCATTTTCACTACTTGACGGCACCATCCCACTTTGCACTTCCAAATGGAAATGGGATTCACATTATGTGAATTATACTCCATGATACTACTCTGACGAGAAGTTCTACTGTTTATAGTTTTGTTTACATATTTATCGGGATTTTGTAAGAAAATGTTGCGGGCCGTAACGGATGGGACACAGGGTCATTTAGTGCGTTCGTTATAAATTTTTCTCTTCCTTGTATTCCTCTGCTCCTAAGCCATCGGTGTCAACACTCAGCTTGAATATTGACGCATGAAATGATTTTGTTGTTTTTCACCCCCAAATAGTCATGAAATCCTGCCCTTTTTTTATTACTTTCTAACAATCGTTAAGCGTTTGCCTTTTGTTTTCAGAAAGCCATTAAAAAGCTTTCATTGTATAAAGAATATTTTTTTTTCCTCATTCGTTTAAGGTCAAACGATACGTGATAGTCGTATTTTAAAGCTAATTGTTCATTCTGTATTGAGAAGACAAAAAAAAAAAAAAACCGTAGTCATTACTTGAGATTCTTAGAAGCGTCCCTTCCTTCGGCCCCTAGCTGCAACCCTTTTCATTCTTTTGACTGTACCTCCGTTCATATTAATCTTTCTTCCATCTTACTTTCCTCAACCCTGTCCTGGCAATTGTTTCATAGTGCAACTGCAAAAGGATTTCCTCCTGTTACACCTTTCAACCCTCCTCTTTTCTCAGTTTCCCTTTCAGCGCTGAATGACATCATAGGTCCCAGTGCTTGGCCTTTGGCCTAAGTTTTATATTTCAATTATATTCCAGACAAACAAGTAAACATTGCGCCGAAGTTTCTTCGTCGCAGTCGAGGTTTCTGTACAGCCGCTAAATCGTATAATCAAGGCCATTGATAATAGATCTATCTTTCGGTGGTCTCGGTAAAATGCTGTATGAGCCGCGGCCCATGAAATTTTAACCAAACTCGGTGGTGGCCTATCCTATATCGTTGCCAGAAGCACGATTATGGCTGGCTTTAACCTTAAATAAAATCAAAACTCCTGAGGCTAGAGGGCTGCAAGTTGGTATGTTTGAAGACTGGAGGGTGGATGATCAACATACCAATTTGCAGCCCTCTAGCCTCAGTAGTTTTTAAGCTCTGAGGGGACGACAAGAAAGTGCGGGCAGAAAAAAAGTGCTGACGGACAGACAAAGCCGGCACAATAGTTTTCTTTCACAGAAAACTAAAAACGAAACTGGAACTTAGTGTTGATTTAATGATCTCACAATTTAAAATGCTGTTTGTGATAGTTTTCACAGCCTTATGCCATCTTTTTCCCTTTTCCTTTTTTTAAGGTTAAATGGCAGTACAGTGTTTATCAGCCTTATCATGGGGTTGTATGTGAATGAACCCTTACTTTGAGTTATTATTTTTGCCGTACTTCCAAGGTACTTGTGAATTTCTAAGGGTATATATACGTGCCATACCAGTTCAGCAAGTCAATTGACACTGATCTTTTTTCATTTAGTCATGCAAATTCCTCTGTTGTTTGCAAGATTCTTTCCTCATCTCTTTGTTTCTTCCTTCCTCATTCGCACTCAGCGGTGACGAGAGAGAGAGAGAGAGAGAGAGAGAGAGAGAGAGAGACAGACAGAGAGAATGTGGGGAAAGGACACCCCAATTAGGAGATTATTGGTTGCAAGTTTCTTTTCTCATCTCTTTGTTTTTTCCTTCCTCATACGCACTCAAAGGTGATGAGAGAGAGAGAGAGAGAGAGAGAGAGAGAGAGAGAGAGAGAGAGAGAGAGAGAGAGAAAAGCCATTCATGAAAGAACATAATCGATAAGGCATTCAAGGTCTGGTGTGTGGCCTTCTTGCAGACCCTACGCGTATTAGTTATCAAACATTGACTTTCTGATCTGTTTGACGGGGAGTCTGGAAGTAGATAAAGGGAGGAATCGAGAGAAAGAACTATCTTCTTCTTCTTCTTCTTCTTCTTCTTCTTCTTCTTCTTCTTCTTCTTGTGACAAAGGGAAAGATAAATAAATCAGGGAGGAGGAGTGGGAAGAGGAGGTGGAGGGCAGCTATTCCATTTGTGCCAATTCAGACCTTTTGGGAAAACCGGTTGTAGGATATTGGAAACCCAACGCCGGGAGATTCAGCCGAGGGAAGCGGAATTTGATGGGATGTGGCCATACACTGTGAAATATCCCCTGGGAATTTTCCTTTCCCATCCCCTCCTCATCCTCTTTTTGAGGGGGAGGGGCGCCCCCCTCTCCCCGCCCCCTCCCAGTTTTGGGGGGTGGGGTAAGTTCATTCCTTCATACAAGCGAAAACATTCCCTCTTCCCTGACGAGCCATTGATGCCATTGCAGAGGTATGTAACTGTCAGACTCTGGGAGGAGCTATACTGGAAATGAGTTCTCTCATGAGTTCCAGAGAAGCTTGACTCAGTGCTCTTTCAGGAGTTCCAGAGAAGCTGGAATCAGTGCTCTCTCAGGAGCTCTAGAGAAGCTGGAAACAGCGTTCGCAAGACTTCTAGAGTAGCTGAAGTCAATAATGCTCTCTCTCAGGAGTTGCAGAGAAGTTGGAATCAATGCTCTCTCAGGAGTTCCAGAGAAGATGGAATCAGTGATCTCTCGGGAGTTGCAGAGAAGCTGGAATCAATGCTCTCTTAGGAGTTCCAGGGAAGCTGTAATCAATGCACTCTCAGGAGTTCCAGAGAACCTGGAATCAATTCTCTCTCAGGAGTTCCAGAGAAACTGGAATCCATGCTCTCTCAGGAGTTCTAGAGAAGCTGAGCTCAATGCTCTCTCATTAATTCCTGAGAATCTGGGATCAGTGCTCTCTCAGAGTTCCCAGAGAAGCTGGAATCAATTTTCTCTCAGGGGTTCCAGATAAGCTGGAATCCATGCTCTCTCGGAGTTCCAGAGAACCTGGAATCAATTCTCTCTTAGGAGTTCCAGAGAAGCTGGAATCAATGCTCTCTCTTTGGAGTTCCAGAGAAGCTGGAATCCATGCTCTCTCAGGAGTTCCAGAGAACCTGGAATCAATTCTCTCTCAGGAGTTCCAGAGAAGCTGGAATCAATGCTCTCTCTTTGGAGTTCCAGAGAAACTGGAATCAATACTCTCTCTGGAGTTCCAGAGAAGCTAGAATCAATGCTCTCTCTCAGGAGTTACAGAGAAACTGGAATCAATGCTCTCTCAGTTGTAGAGAAGCTGGAATCAATGCTCTCTGGAGAGGGTGGAGGAAAATAAGATGGAGGAAAGAGAATATGAACAGAGATACAGTAAGAGGAATGGAAGGGGTTGCTAATAGGGGCCGAAGGACGCTGCAAAGAACCTTAAAAGCAATGCCTACAGTGCACTGTGTCGGGTGCACTGACGACAGTGCCTCCCTACGAGGATTAATACTATTGGTAATCTGAAAAGGCGAATGCTTTCGCTTCAGAAGCATCTCAATCAATCTATGTGTATGTTTTTTTTCTTTAATACTATTTACTTCTGGCTATTCCATTCCATCCCATTCCACTTTCCCCACCCACCTGTTCCTTTCTTTTCCCCTGCTTTCATTCCCGGAAAAGGGAAAGGTCATTAGAAGAGAATTGCTAGCTCTGCTGATAAAGAAATAATATATTATTGGTCACTGTCACCATTGTTAACCATTTCGTGTTACCTTTTGTGGCTCGAGAAAAAAGAAAATAACTAATTTTAGTTATTGGTAATAAATATAAATAGAAAGATTTTTCGCTGCTAATATTGTTATTGTGAACAAAGGGAGGGGAAAGACGAGTGCCGTTGTTGGCTGTTATTGTTGTTTTGGTGTTATTGATCTTGTTATTGTTATAGATCTTGTTATTGGTAATTGACACTCTGTAATGTGCTAAATGTTTAGAATGAATTTAAGAACTGTCCAATATGCCTTGGATACATCTTGAAGTGTAATACTTTATTGAATTATTATTATTATCATTATTATTTTTATTATTATTATTATTATTATTATTATTATTAAGTTCTGAACACTGACACACCCATTCTTATCAAAACATTATTATTATTATTATTATTATTATTTTATTATTATTATTATTATTACCACAACCCGGTTCTTTAACGCTGACACGCCCATCGCAACGATAATGATCATTGTATAGGTCCTCATTATAGCCATCATCATCATTCATCATTATCATCCTCATCATTATCATTATCCTCCGCGGGTGAAGACCATGAAGGCGTTATCTGCAGCAGCTTAATGATAATGACCATCATTGTATAAGCTCTCATTATAACCATCATTATCATTTATCATCATTATTCATCATCCTCATCATTATCACTATCCTTCGCAGGCGAAGAACATACGCAACTCCA
>NC_089763.1:23845994-23868494 GCF_040412425.1 Macrobrachium rosenbergii | reverse complement strand
TTCTTCTTCTTCTTCTTCTTCTTCTTCTTCTCTTCCATTTATTCTTTCACCTCTTTCGCATATTCTTCGTTTCCTTTCTTTTTCTCTTTCTTCGTTTCCACTTACTCCCCTTCTTCTCCTTCTTCTTCTCTTCCATTTATTTTTTCACCTCTTTCGCATATTCTTCCTTTTCTCTCTTTTCTCTTTCTTCGTTTCCACTTACTCCCCTTCTTCTTCTACTTCTTCTTCTTCTTCTTCTTCTTCTTCTTCTTCTTCTTCATTATTTTTATTCTGGTTTCTCTTCCATTTATTCTTCTCCCTCTCTCGCTATTTCCTTTATCTACCTGCCTCTCCCTCTCTGTTCCTCATTCTATTCCTCCACTTAGTCCTCTCTTTCTTCTTCTTCTTCTTCTTCTTCTTCTTCTTCTTCTTCTTCTTCTTCTTCTTCTTCTTCTTCTTGTCTATAGTTATTCTTCCTGTTTCTCAGTTGCTTCCTCTTCTTTGCTTTGTATAAGAATTTGTAAAAACAGGTAATTATCATTCTGGATCTTTGTCGTGGTCGATTAATAACTTTATTTTTAAGTAAATCATTTATTTTGTTCACTAGGATGTACTCTTCACAGGAAATTGCATGCGTTCAAAGTATACATATATACTTACATATATATATATGTATATTTTATATATGTATATACTATATATATTATATATACAGGTATATATTTTCATATATATATATATATATATATATATATATATATATATATATATAAAAAGCAATTCAGCATCTTAACAATAACTTAACAACCGAATTGACCCAGTTACGTAATAATTCATAATTACAAAGTCATTTCCAATCACAAAATCATTTATGTACCGAATTTCAGCAGGAAAACGTCGGCGGAGAAATGGGATTCGAAGTGGCATCGTGGAGGTTCAGCAATGTTGACATTACTATGGAGGCCATATTTACAAGGACTGGCTTAGGAGAGTTCTCTCCTCACAGCTTCTCTGTCAAAGGCTTAGGTAAGTGAGAGAGAGAGAGAGAGAGAGAGAGAGAGAGAGAGAGAGAGAGAGAGAGAATAAGTCAGCACGCGTAAATATATGATGATGATATTTGTGTGTTATCAAATGACAACTTGTTCAGAGGTTACGATTATAAATTGTTTCCCCGTAGGTGATTAGTGATTAGTGCCGTCCGTGCACCTCATGCGGTGCACTGTAGGCATTACTTAGGTTCTTTGCAGCGTGCCTTCGGCCCCTAGCTGCAACCCCCTTTCGTTCCTTTTACTGTACCTCCTTTCATATTCTCTTTCTTCCATCCTGCTTTCCAAATTCTCGTGACAATTGGTTCATAGTGCAACCGCGAGGTTTTCCTCCTGTTACACCTTTCAGACCTTTTACTGTCAATTTCCGTTTCAGCGCTGAATGACCTCACAGGCCCCAGTGCTTGGCCTTTGGCCTAAATTGTACATTCAGTTTAGTTCTGTAAACTTTGTTATGCTTGCAAGTGACTGGTTTACCTAAATTAATGTGTTATATATATATATACATACATATATACATATTTATATATGTATATATGTATATATATATACACATATATATATATATGTATACATATGTATACATATATATGTATACATATACATATAAAACCCGCTGCTTTCCTCGCTTCAACCGTTCTGTCAGCTTACCCTCATCTGTTGCATTTGGTCCCAAATATCCATATAAAGAATCTTATTCTATTCAATTAGGCTATCATTGACCTATTCATGCACTTGCACACTGCAACATGATCGTCTCTTTCGCCCTGCAGCAATATTTAGAAGCGCCTTTTTTGTTCCTTTCTTTTCCTAAACGTCTGATACCATCATCTCGGTAGCTACTGTTTTATAATATTTTTTTTTTCTATTTTATTATTCCCACAAACACTCCCTGCTGACTCACTGACGCCTGCTATAATATCATGCTTTTATTTCATTGTTTTTTCAAAGTTTTAAACTTTTTGAAGAAAAAGTGGTTTCTTTCATTTTCTTTTCCTGAATAGAAAAATTTGTGTTTTTTTTAAATTTTCTTTTCCTGAATATCTAATTTCATCATCTCAGTATCTACTGTTTTATTTATATTTTTTTTTATTTTATCATGTATTTAGATTGTGCGTTTTCTACTTTGTATATTCCACGTATATGGCCTTGAGCTGAAATAAAATTTATTATTATTATTATTATTATTATTATTATTATTATTATTATTATTATTATTATTACACTCCCTGCTGACTCCTTGACCTTGTCAGTGAATTTTGTACCCATACCCCTAATATTTCCAATGTTGCTCTTTTACTTTTGTAACTTATAATAAACTTTTTGACGAAAAATTTGTCTAAAATTTCAGTAACTTTTAAGCTTGTCTAACGGAAAAATTTTAAACTAATGTTTATGTTTTTTCTCCTTTCTGCCCCAAAGGTCGACTCTTCATGCTGCCTGGGGGTGAAATCAACCTCCACTACCAAGTGAGGTCGTGGGCTTTGGACACCGACCCTGCCCACATCCTGGCATCTACGGAGCCCGGGGTCTTCTGCCCTGGGCACGAGAGGAAATTCTTGCCCAAGCTGGCGAACCAGTTTTCCATCACGATGGAAACTGTCATTGAGGTGAGATCACCTTGATAAGAACTTGGTGTGTGTTTGCAAGTTTTTATCTCCCGTAGGTTCGGTAGTGCCGTCAGTGCACCTCACGCGGTTCACTGTAAGCATTACTTGAAGTTCTTTGTAGCTCCCTTCCTTTTGCCCGTAGCTGCAATTCCTTCTATTCCTTTTACTGTACCTCCGTTCATTTCTCTTTCTTCCACACAGGGGCCATTGACTTGAAATTCAAGCTTCCAAAGAATTTATTTATTTTATTATTATTATTATTTTATTATTATTATTATTATTATTATTATTATTATTATTATTATTATCATTATTATTCAGAAGTTGAATCCTATTCATCTGGAACAAGCCACATAGGGGCTACTGACTTGAAATTCAAGATTACAAAGAATTTATTTATTAATTATTATTATTATTATTATTATTATTATTATTATTATTATTATTATTATTATTATTATTATTATTATTATTATTATTATTATTACTCAGAAGTTGAACCCTATTCATCTGGACCAAGCCACACAGGGGCCACTGACTTGAAATTCAAGAAGCTTCCAAAGAATATTAGTGTTCATTTGAAAGTAACAGAACGTAACAGGAAATCCAAATAATATTAGTGTTCATTTGAAAGTAACAGAACGTAACAGGAAATACAATAAGAGATCAGGAATTCAAAAAGAAAAGAAAGCATAAAATTAACGCAAAGCTCAGCCCAGAAAATGGGAAAATGGTTAAAATCTCGATGATCTTCCGTCCACTATTACAGTGTTCCCTTGAAAGAAGTAAAAGAAGGTAATGGGAAATACAGAAAGAAGAAGAGATCAGCTATGAGAAATAAATAACATAACTCAAAGCTCAGTCCTGACATGACGAAAGTATGTAAAATCTTGATAATCAAATGCTTTGAACTGATGATGTCTCTGTCCTTCTATGTTAATTTTCCCTTTCTTTAATTTTCTCCTTCTTTAATTTCCCCCTTCTTTAATTTTCCCTTTCTTTAATTTTCCCCTTCTTTAATTTTCCTTTTATTTAATTTTCCCTTTATTTAATTTTCCCTTTCTTTAATTTTCCCATTCTTTAATTTCCCCTTTTTAAACTTTCCCTTTCTTTAATTTTCCCCTTCTTTAATCTTCCCTTTCTTTAATTTTCCCTTTCTTTATCTTATTATCTTATTTAATTATCCACTTTATCTTTTATCTTATCTTATTTAATTATCCCTTCTTTATCTTATTATCTTATTTAATTATAATTTTCTCTATCTTATTATCTTAGAATCTGGGAACGGTCGCCTACGAGACTCAGCATTACGAATCTGAAGAAAAGTTGGTCTCATTCACCTACCGACCTCACCTGCACGCCGACGGCATGTTCCTTCTGAACATACCTGGCCTGAGCGACATGACCATGGAGACCTACAGGGTCATCCACGACTTCAGGACAGGTGAGAGAGAGAGAGAGAGAGAGAGAGAGAGAGAGAGAGAGAGAGAGAGACCATGATGTGTGCTGTTTGTGGTAATTTGAAAGCAAGATGGAGACTTTATATGAGGAAGATGGTGTTTTCATACTCAGGGTCTTTTGCGATTTCAGGACAGATGAGAGAGAGAGAGAGAGAGAGAGAGAGGAGAGAGAGAGAGAGAGAGAGAGAGAGAGAGAGAGAGAGAAAGGTGAGAGACTATGTTTGTAGACACTGAAACAGTTATTTAAGGGAGTAAGATGTTTTTGGTACTCTGGATCATCCATGATTTCAGGACAGGTGTGTGTTGAGAGAGAGAGAGAGAGAGAGAGAGAGAGAGAGAGAGAGAGAGAGAGAGAGAGCCAGCCCTAAGACCATGATGAGTGCTGCTTGTGGTAACTGGAAGACAAGATGAAGACACTGCAGTCATTTGTGTATTGTTATACAAGGAAGATTTCGTGATTCCAGGACAGAGAGAGAGAGAGAGAGAGAGAGAGAGAGAGAGAGAGAGCCAGAGAGAGCCAGCCCTAAGACCATGATGAGTGCTGCTTGTGATAACTGGAAGACAAGATGAAGACACTGCAGTCATTTGTGTATTGTTATACAAGGAAGATGTTCGTGATTCCAGGACAGGGCAGGAGAGAGAGAGAGAGAGAGAGAGAGAGAGAGAGAGAGAGAGAGAGAGAGAGAGAGAGAGAGCCAGCCTTAAGACCATGATGAGTGCTGTTTGTGATAATTGGATGGCAAGATGGAGACATTGCAGTCATTTATGTATTGTTATGTAAGGAAGATGTTCGCGATTCCAGGACAGGAGAGAGAGAGAGAGAGAGAGAGAGAGAGAGAGAGAGAGAGAGAGAGAGAGAGAGAGAGAGACCATGCTAGGTGTTGTTTGTGATAACTGGAAAGCAAGGTGGAGACATTGTTGCAGTCATTTGTATTAATTCCTGGAAGCAAGACTTACTTGGTACTTTTCCAGGAATCCAGTACATGATCAACGAGAAGACGAGCAACTGCACCATCCAGGGCATTCCAGTGACGGCCCTGGACGCCGCCCCCGCCGAAAACCAGCACATCAGGCTGCGTCACGCCTCTGAACTGATATCCATCGATCCGAACATCTTCATCTACAAAGGAACGGTCAGTCAGTGGGTCCCTCCTGAAGGTTGGAGGATTCCTGAAGCCTCTGGGGAGGAAATTAAGAGTAGACTTTATTCTCAGGATTCATGAAGGTTGAAGGATACCTGAAGTCTTTAGGATGGAAATTAAGAATAGAATTTGTTCTCAGGTTACCTTAAGTCTTTAAGGTGGAAATTAAGAGTAGAACTTATTCTCAGGATACCTGAAGGTTGAAGAATACCTGAAGTCTTTAGGATGGAAATTAAGAACCGAATTTGTTCTCAGGATAACTGAAGTCTTTGAAGGATGGAAATTGAGAATAGAATTTGTTCGCAGGATACCATAAGTCTTTAGGGTGAAAATTTAGAATAGAATTTATTCTCAGGTTACCTGAAGGTTGAAGGATACCTGAAGTTTTTAGGATGGAAATTAAGAACAGACTTTGTTCTCAGGGTACCTGAAGTCTTTAGTATGGAAATTAAGAATAGAATTTGTTCTCAGGATACCTGAAGTCTTTAGGATGGAAATTAAGAACAAAATTTGTTTTCAGGATACCTGAAGGTTGAAAGATTCCTGAAGTCTTTAGGATGGAAATTAAGAATAGAATTTGTTCTCAGGATACCTGAACTCTTTAGGATGGAAATTAAGAACAGAATTTGTTTTCAGGATACCTGAAGGTTGAAGGATACCTGAAGCCTCTAGGGAGGGAACTAAGAAAAGAATTTATTCTCAAGAAACCTGATGGTTAAAGGATACCTGGAGCCTTTTAGGATGAAAATTAAGAAACGGATTGATAGAATTTTAGTTTTTTTTTTTAATGTTCTTAGTTTTTTAGTCAAATTCTCTTTTATAAAGCTCCCCAATTATCATCCAGTCTTGTCTCCAGGATTCAATAAAACGTTGCGCGTGCAATCCTTTTTAATGCAAATGATAAAGTGTCCTTTGTAATGCAAAAAATAAAGTGTCCTTCTTAATGTAAATAATAAAGAGTCCTTTTTTGAACCAGAGGCGAGTGAGAGGAATCATCAGTGACGTGTGGGTAGCAGAACGAGGAACCAGGAAGGGTCAGTATTCTACAGTAGAAATCTACTTCTCCCACGAGAACTGGACTGTCGAAGTCGAAGTCTTCAACAAAGTTCGACAGGTCCCCATAGGAATCTCTTCCTACGTGGCTGATGCAGTGAGTAAAGCCCTTTTCTCAAATGCCGAGCCACGATAGCTGGATCTGATTATTATTATTATTATTACTAATCATAAAAATCTCATGACAGCACGAGTCACTAAAATGGTGAAGAAATTCACAGTGGTGTAAATGTAAAGATATACAGTGTATGAGAAATATATATATATATATATATATATATATATATATATATATATATATATATATATATATATAGAGCTTTCGAGAACCTGCTTGATTCTCACTCTCGATCCGATTTATATTTTTCATTTACACCACTGTGATTTCTTCATTATTATTATTATTATTATTATTATTATTATTATTATTATTATTATTATTATTATTATTATTTTAAGAAGATGAACCATATTAATATGGAACAATTTTTCATTTACAGGGGCCACTGACTTGAAATACTTCAAGCTTCAAAAGATTATTTATTATTATTATTATTATTATTATTATTATTATTATTATTATTATTATTATTATTATTATTATTATTATTATTATTCAGAGGATGAACTGTATTCATATGGAACAAGCCCACCACAGGGACCATTGACCTGTAATTCAAGCTTCCAAAGAATATTATGGTGTTCATTTGAAAGAAGTAACAGAAGATAATAGGCAGTATAAAAAGAAGAGATCAGTTATTAGAAAAGAAAAAATAGATTATCAAATTAATGAATAGATAAAAGTGTAAGCAAGAAAAAGGGGAAAGAATTTGTAAAATATGGCATCGTATTTTGTAATTTTCCCAGTTAGAAATGCTGCATTCACTCTCTGTAACTACTCTCAAAGAACTCTTAGTCTAACAGCCTTCTTTCCCACATCAGGATAACCCACACGAGTGGACTTCGGTCGTCCACACCTTCTTCTACGAGTACAGCGATGGCCATCCTTCCTGGCGACAGTTCGACATCTCTCCGTGTCTCAACAGGATTAATCGCCTCTTCCTGATTCTAAGTCTTGAAGTGTCCTATTCTGAACTGGTTCATTATAACCTGGAAGCTGCCAAGAACTCAATCAGGCGGGCCATAGCTGGAATTGCCGGAGTGTCACCTCTAAGGATCACAGACCTCTTTGTGAGTATGCACGTACTGTATAGTAGGTTGCTCTCAGGCAGTTCATTGACTGTACAAATAGGTGCTGTAATTCTTTGAAGCAGCATCATAACAAATGCTGAAGATGTTTATTCCTGGAATACAATTACCTGCACTGTTATGATGCAGATAATATCATAATATAAGAATTATAAATAGATTCCCTAAATTTTTCTGTCTTTCTTGTCCATGGCTTATGCCAGGCATTATCATGAAAAAACAATTTATGATTGAATTTATGTATCAAGGGTTAACTAGCCCCCATCCCTCGCAAGAAAAAAAAAGCATTTTTAAACTGTAGTACCCCATGATATTCCTTCTTTTAAACCAGCTGAGCAGTAGGCAAGCTACTGGAGAGGTTGATGTCTGGTTCGTCTTGCTGGAGAAACCGGACGTCACGGGACCAGTTATGACTCCAAGGCCTCAGCTCATGATGGCAGACGCCTACAAGCTCCTCCATGACATCACTCACAAGCACAACGTCTCAGTCAAGCTGGATCTCTCAGCAAAGAAAAAGTTGGTAAGCGAAGAAATTGCTCCAAGTACTCTAAGGGCCAGATGTTGCCAATTGGTCAAAGCTCAGGAGTTCTCCAGTTGCTAGGTGGTAAGCTGGGTTGGAAGTTGCCAAACTGGTCAGCAGTGAATAACATTGGAATGCCAAAGCTCGGAATTTCTCCAGTTGCTAAGTGGTAAGCTGGATTGGAAGTTGCCAAATTGGTCAGCAGTGAATAACAATGGAATGTCAAGGCTCAGAAGTTCTCCAGTTAGTAGGTGGTAAGCTGGGTTGGAAGTTGCCAAATTGGTTATCAATGTATAAGACTGGAATGCCAAAGCTCAGAAGTTCTCGAGTTGCTAGGTAGTTAGCTGGGGTGGAAGTTGCCAAATTGGTCAGCAGTGAATAACAATGGAATTCCAAAGTTCAGAAGTTCTCCAGTTGGTAGGTGGTAAGCTGTGTTGGAAGTTGCCAAATCGGTCAGCAGTGAATAAAAATGGAATGCCAAAGCTCAAAGTTCTTTAGTTGCTAGGTGGTCAGCTGGGTTGGAAGTTGCCAAATTGGCCAGCAGTGAAAGACAATGGAATGCCAAAGTTCAGAAGTTTTCCAGCTGGTAGGTGGTAAGAAAGTTTGGGAGTTGCCAAATTGGTCAGCAGTGAACAACAATGGAATGCCAAAGCTCAATTCTTTAGTTGCTAGGTGGTCAGCTGGGTTGGAAGTTGCCAAATTGGTCAGCAGTGAATAGCATTGGAATGCCAAAGCTCCAGAGTTCTCCAGTTGCTAGGTGGTGAAATTGTTTGCAGTAACTTAACTTCAGAAGTTGCCGAGTTGGTAAGTGATGTAATCCTTCTGTATAATGTGAATAAGGAAAAGATCAGAACTTCTATGCAGTAGGTGATGAAGCCAATGAGTGACCAAGGGCCAGATGTTGTCAAGTTGGAAAGAGTTGGCGGGAATCACATCCAGATGTTGCCAAGCTGGTAAGAGTTGGTGGGAATCACAGCAAGTTTAATCCAGATGTTGCCAAGTTGGTAAGAGCTGACGGGAATCACAGCAAGGTAATCCAGATATTGCCAAGTTGGTAAGAGTTGGTGGGAACCACAGCAAGGTAATCCAGATGTTGCCAAGTTGGCAAGACTTGGTGGGGATCACAGTAAGGTAATCCAGAAGTGTTAAAATATCCCCTGCATTTGCAGTCTAGCTTATGCTTTGCTAACACAATTTCACCTCTAATATTACTCTTAGTTAAATAACCTATTATAAAACGAATAATCAAGCAGCGTTAATTTACCCTCGAATATTTTATGATATATACATACAAAATTATGATACCATTCTTAATCAAATCTTATCATGTGGAACATAACTGAAGAGCTCAAATCAAAGGAGCAATTAGTATTCAGTACTGTAGATTGTTTTGTTCTTAAAAATAAACCTAAGATAATTTAAGTTTATTTTTAATTGCTAGCATTTCGTTTTCCTAAGAAATATTTTGAAATATTTGCATTGAATTCCAGATGTATTACATGTGACATTTTGGACAGTTTTTTCGGATGTTCCCTCCATAAGACTAATGTAAGTGAAACGATCATCAAACTCACTTCAGCGTTTACATTCCAGTTTGTAACAATTAAACGAGGTTCCTTGGAGACAACGACTGAAGCTTTACACCCTCACATGAGGCACAGATCCATGAGGTACCTCAAGGCTGGTTATACGGCCGGAAGTATGGCTGGCCTAGGATTCTCCATGGCAATCCTGGGCACGTGCGTGGGTATCTTCGTTGGATTTTTGCTTTGGAAACGTCATTCCTCCGTGCCCTATCAGGTAAGGTAGTAAGGGTTTCATTCCATAAACTGGAAAAATTTCCCACCATTGCTTGTCCAGGACCCTAAGTCTCCCTAAGTTTACCCCACTACCTTGGTTCCTTCTGTTTGTGACTGATCTAAAACCTCCATCAGAAGTAAGATTGCTGTAAATGGGGACAGAATCTGCATTAATATTAGTACCTTATCCCCCACAGAGGCAACCTATGGTTCTCAACTCAAGCATTGGAGAAGTGTTAGTGACTTGAAATGTAACATGAAATTCCCCCTCCCACCATCAAGGACATTTGTTGTCATTGATGTTCAGGTACAATGGCACGACTACTGTTGCCATCTTCCTTGGAATACTTTGTAAGCCAGGTGATAGTTAAGAGGAACTCCTTCTCCCAATCTTTAACGACTTTCTTTATCATTGATGTTCAGGTACAATGGCAAGACTACTGTTGCCATCTTTCTTAACATACTTTGTAAACCAGATGATCATTACGATGCATTTGTGCTTATTATGTCCTCCATCAATTGAATAAATCTGTGATGGATTCGTTTTATTGTCTTTCACTAAACGAAGACCAAAGATACAGTCAGCGCCTGCAGGCTCTTAAGTTTGAAGGGAGGGTCTACATCTTTTTTTTTGTAAATGCATAGGCCTCTAGGTCTTGCAACTGCATTTGAGGAAATGAGCTTGGAACAACATCCTATTTTACAGGATTACCCAAGGGCTTCTGGCAGCATTTCTCAAAGGGAAATGTTGGCCAACAAATATGGCATTTTTGCATTTTTCCGAGATTTGGAAAAATACGGTCCTATGTTATCTCATTTCAGCGGTCAATCCAATTTTTGTAAACTCCATGAGGCTGTCTTTTCATTATCTCTTTTCTTCTCTTTCAGCTTTCGTATCACACATTATCGCCTTTCCTGTTTTGAAACTCTGTGTTTAGCAAGTAACTCAGTTCAGGATATCCTTCTCACTCTAATGCCCTCAGTTCTGGTTAATGTGTTACCACAGCGTTTGTGCGGGCAAAAAGCACTGCTTGATCCATTCGAAACTACCTGTTATCTGACGTTTTCTTCTTTCATTCTGTTTCTGTCATAAATGGGGTCAATACTTCTGCAGTTTTCCATGTCCCTAGAAGTGTCATCTTCTAAGCTTCAGTTCCACTGACTCTATATAAATAATTTTCAGATAACTAAATGTTCCCATTACTCATATAATATCACTTTACTCCTGTGTTTTATTTTTTTTTCAAGTTAATCAGAGAATTATTTTATTTCATAACTGTAGGAAAACATCTTCAAAACGTCTTCATTAGGAGACGGCAGACTCTTGTGCGTTTACTGATAATAACATATTTTTTGTATATACCCATTTTTTAATTAAGATTTAAAATTCTACCTTACAAAGTCAGAATATCAGCATTCCCCCTCATATAGCTATCAATGTATTGGCTCATTTACAAAGACTATCCTGGAATGAATTTGGTACAATCTCCCTTAAAAGTTTCGAAGTATAGTTGACGTTATTTAGATCAGTGATTCCACACATTAGAAACTTTATTTATGTGAGGTAAATTGATTTTTTATGACTCAATTCTGGGGGCATTTTCTTTCGAATCAGAAAAATGTGATATACTCTTATGTTCTTGCATTCCCAACACTGAATTAAATCCCTTATTTCATAGTCATGTTAATTTACAGATGAAATCAACCAGTTACCAATCAAATGTCAGTCTTTTCCAATGACTGTTTATCCCTCTCTTTTCAACTATCACTGCTGTGGACATTACTTTGAAAGCCACTGAGCCAAATGCTGATTTGTCCCCTACAGTTGCACAACTTTAGAAAGTGGTCTTGTCCTGTTAAGTATATATGAAGAGGTTGAAGTCATTAGCCAATAGATTTGTTTATTTTTTGTCTTCTCTACTCCTAGATCCCAGACTAAGCCCCCTTCTCTACCCATTATTTTTCTGTTTATCTTTATGATCTTTTGCCCATGAACCAAACCGCTCTGTTTATTTTTGTGACTTCTATCCAAGAACCATATCCTGTTTTTTGTCTTCATGATCTATGGTCTAAAACCAGATCCTGTTGTTTATTTTCATGACCTTTGTCCAGAAGCCAAATCCTGTGGTTTATTTTCATGACCTTTGCCCAAGAACCATATCCTTCTGTTTGTCTTAGGCCTTTTTCCGAGAGCCAAATCTTGCTGTTTGTCTTCATAGACTTTTTCCAAGATCCATATCCTTTTTGTCTTCATGACCTTTGTCTAAGAACCAGATCCTGCAGCCTGTCTTCATAAACTTTTTCCAAGAGCCAGACCCAAGGTGTTTGTCTTCATGGACCTTTTTCCAAGAGCCATATCCTTCTGTTTGTCTTCATGACCATTGTCCAAGAGCAGATACTATGCTGTTGTTTGTCTTCATGATCTTTTTCCAAGAGCCAAATCTTGCTGTTTGTCTTCATGGACCTTTTTCCAGAGCCATATCCTTCTGTTTGTCCTCATGACCTCTCTCCAAGAGCAGATACTATGCTGTTGTTTGTCTTCATGTCCTCTGTCCAAGAGCAGATACTATGCTGTTTGTCTTCATGACGTTTGTCCAAGACCAGATCTTGTTCTTTGTCTTTATGACCTTCGTCCAAGAGCCAGACCCTGCTGTTTGTCTTCACGTCCTTTGTCCAAGAGCCAGATCTTGTTCTTTGTCTTCATAACCTTTGTCCAAGAGCCAGACCCTGCTGTTTGTCTTCATGACCTTTGTCCAGGAGCAGATACTAAGATGTTGTTTGTCTTTATATCCTTTGTCCAAGCACGAAATGTTTCTGTTTTTCACCATGATTTTTGTCAGAGGCCTTTCGATAAGCAACAAATACGATTGCTCTCCTTTTCAGAGGGTGAAGGAGGTTTGGATACAGTGTAATGTTACCCTGTTCTGTGGTTATCGTGAACAACAAATACTATTGGCTTTTGATCAGATTTAGAGTACAGTACAGTTTGAATTCCGAACAATATCCATAAAGATTAATTATGTAGTACTTTTCCATAGAAATCTATATGCCAACAGTACAGTCCCAAAGTCTTAAGGCTTTTAAATTCATCATAGATAATAAGTAA
This sequence comes from Macrobrachium rosenbergii, assembly GCF_040412425.1. Taxonomy (NCBI): domain Eukaryota; kingdom Metazoa; phylum Arthropoda; class Malacostraca; order Decapoda; family Palaemonidae; genus Macrobrachium; species Macrobrachium rosenbergii. The sequence continues at coordinate 23,855,570 of NC_089763.1, read as the reverse complement.
ACTGCATGTGCTTCCAAAAAAGAGAACATCAGACATTTTTAGATTCAGATCTCATCTCACGGTCTGAAATGTTTACAAGTGTTTTGGGAATAAGACTAAATGAATTGAGTAGATTAACACTGTGGCACTTGGCTCCACTGGTGCCTCTCTCCCCTCGTTTATCCATTTCCTTCGTTCCTATCATCTGTTCTTCCCACCCTTCTAAAACAACAGGTCACAGACTGACGCCGTGGATACGTTGACCTCGATGGGCCGAGCATTCTCACGTGATCACGTGTCAAAAAAAAAAAAAAAGGGTCAGCTCATCGGGGGAGAGGTGACGGGACAAGGACACTCAACTCTTTCTTCTTTGTTTGCAGTATTGCCACCAGATGGCAGTAGCGTCTAGTTAGGGATTTTACTCAAGACCCCAGCAGGAAGCAAGGAGGGGGGCGGCGGCTTCCTCCGCGCCCAAAATGTTTTCGGAACGAGCCTTCGTAGTAGATACTCTTTACACGACACAACGGAAATTATTAGAAATTGTATTGTGACAGTGATTTAGAGGATAAGGACCCAGGGAGGAACGGACAGAATTGTTGCAGGGCACAATTGTGGCTCTCTGTACAGTGGTGATGGTTTTTTATGTATTGTTGTAGACAGTCATACTTCTTCGTTCAGTACATATGTTATAAATTCTCTCTGGTTAAACAAGGCCACAATTATGGCTCTCTGTATAATGGTGATTGTATTTATGTGTTGTAGTAGACAATCATATTTCTTCGTTCAGTACGTAGGTTATAAATTCTTTATGAGTTTGCTGTTACAGAATCAGCATCAGTATTCTAAACTGTAAGTTTCCACCAAAATTATTTTTCATCTGAATCATTGCCACGTCTGGGAAACATCACTGGCCCAAATTCAGTTCTCATTCGTACATCATTGAGTAAGACCATTGTATCTTCAAACAGTAATCAATCAAACAACCCAGAGCTTGTTGACAGAGGAATAAGAATATCATCTCTGCAAAACATTCATTCAGCATTTATGTCATGAAATCCTTCGTTTTCCTCAACGGAAATTTAGAGGACAATTTATGCCTTAAGGTGTTCGATCTTATCGTATTGACTTTGACATTTGAAAGAAAATATTCAGTCATTACAGCACCAGTTGAGAGAAGCACTTGCATTATTGTGTACTGTTCCCGTTATGACAATCGTCTTTGAGTACTCGAAAATCTGTGCAGGAAAGGAAGAAGAAGAAGAAGAAGACGGTGCGGTCCTTACTACTTTACTATTGTTATTACCATTATTATTAGTATATACTGTTCCTGTATGTCAGCCATCCTTGGGTATCAGAAAACCTGTGTGGGAAAGGAAGAGGAAGAAGGTACTCTTGTTGCTATTGTATTATTATTAAGAGAGTAATATTATTAAGAGGAATAATTTTTAAGAGAATCCCCATATGTGTAAAGAGAAAAACCAGTCTGATGAGAAATGTAACAGAGTGAAATTCTAATGAAATTATCAAAGCAACAAGGATGTAAATATGTACATTATGAGAATTTGGTAGCAGCAGCCAGTGTGAATGTTGCTAAGTCCTTTTTCACTTATATAACAAGGGATATGAAATATGAAATTGAAAAAGAAAATAATGCCATTCTTATATAAGAAGGAATATGAAATATGAAATTGAAAAAAAAATAATGCCATTCTAATATGACAAGGAATGTGAAATATGAAACTGAAAAAGAAAATAATGCCATTCTTAAGTAAAGAGAATTATTAATAAGCAAATAGTATTGTATGTCATAGAGAAATTATTTTATTTCTTTTGGGTCATTTATGTTAAAGAGATGATCAATTTGTTACTAGTCACGTTCTAGCCAGTGTTTTGTTTCTGTTCTCGAGACATTTGTTAATGTTTAGTCACAGGTTTAGGAAATGTTGTGAACCGCAGGATATCAGCTTAGAATTAATGTTGTTAATACTTTATGTGGAGGTTTTATTTATTTATTTATTTTTTTTTTTTTGGACAGAAAAATCATTTCAGTTCTTTGATGATGCTTTATGTTCGAGCTGTGAAATATTTCTGGTCAATATATAGAGACCTTTCTTTTTAACTTATTTTTATAACAGTTGTTATTCATTTCTCCACAGAGTTACAGATCTCAGTTGTTCCAGTCTTATTAAAACAGTTTTTGGCAGAATTGAAATATAATTAATCAGCTTTCAGCACAAAATTGTGAGTCCAGTATTTTGACTTTCAGAATCGTTGGTCAAATGATTTAGTATCAGTTTCAAGTGTTGGTGGAATGTTCTCAGCAAGAGTAGGTAAAGTTATATTATTAGAATTTTTTTGCTTTAAGTACTTGTTAATTTGTCGAATAATGTTTCGTCATATATATATATATATATATATATATATATATATATATATATATATATATATATATATATATATATATATATATATATATATATATTTCACTATTCTTCTCTGTTCTTCATCGGTAATTTTTCTTCAACTTAATTTCTTATACTTCCAGTTTTTTTTTTTTTGTCATTCGTCTTAATTTCTTGTCCGTCAACTGATGCCGTCTTCATTCCACTACTGCTGTTTTGTTGTTTATATAATATATTTATATATTGTTATATTTCTTTTGGTACTAATTTCCAATCTATCTTCATAGTAAGTGTTACATATATATATATATATATATATATATATATATATATATATATATATATATATATATATATATATATATATATATATATATATATATATATATATATATATATATATATATATATATATATATATATATATATATTTATTCTGGTTCCACTTTTTCATTTTATGATGATGGCTTTTGTTTACCATTGAGGAGAAATCATGGGATTATAAATACCTGTAAAATACTCAGCATCTATGAAAAATACTCCTATGTATATACCCAAGAGTGGTGGAATTTTCGAATGTACCTTTTCAGATGGTCCTATTAGATTGTGGACTTTCTGGACTTATTCGGTGCCAAAGAGTATAAAAGGTCCCTGGATTATAAATTCGTGAATATTTGGCATTCATGTAAGACTTAGCTTTACGCATTTGAAATATTTGATTAGTTTTTAAGAAACGAAAGTGGATTATTAATAATTTGTGAATATTTGGCATTTATTTATGACTTAGTTTATGAATATTTGATTAGTTTTAAGAAACGAAGGTGGATTGTTAATAATATGTGTGACTATTTGGCATTCCTATATGACTTATTTTTGAAATGTTTGATTAGTTTTTAAGAAGAGGTGAATTCGTAATAATTTGTGACTATTTGGCATTCATTTGCGACATAGTTTTTTAATATTTGATTAGTTTTTAAGAAATGAAGATGGATTAGTGATAATATAATCTGTAAGCATTTGTCATTCACTTATGACTTTTTTAAAAAAAATATTTGGTTAGTGGAACGGTGCGTATGGATTATGAAAACTAAAAGTTTTTACCTCAGTATTCACGCTCAAATTATATTGTGGTGTTATCTGTGAGTTAATAACATTAGTGCTTTTGTATTTTGTGTAGACTATGTTTGTAGTTTGGTTGCCGTTTGTACTCAAGCATTACGTATATATATATATACTGTATATATATATATATATATATATATATATATATATATATATATATATATATATATATATATATATATATATACATATACACACACACAAACTTTAGTGTACCTGCCTTACATAAAATTATGTTATTATATTAATTGTTTATTTGTGTATTTTGACAACAGAAAAGAATTGTCATCAGATCGTGATAATCTAAGTCAGTATTGAGGCACAATTTTCCAAAAACGTAACATACTGAAAATTACTTTCTTAATCTTCATTGATAAAAATATTTTTATGTTTATAATTATTTCTTGTTTTTTTTTCTGATGGAGGGATTTATAACTATCTTTTCGTTGATGGGTTAACATATTAGATTTTATGTAATGAGTTATTTGCATGCGTACATTCATATATATATATATATATATATATATATATATATATATATATATATATATATATATGTGTGTATATATATATATATTATATATGCATATATATATATAATATATATATATATATAATGTATATTAATATATAGTTATATTAAGGATATTCATTTGATGTATAGAATCATATAAACGCTGTGTTGGTTATATTTCGTATCAATAATTGCTGTTCTGTGAATCCAAGACAATATTTGTTTATTCACTGTTGTAGCTGTTGCTGTATTTTTGTGATTTAGTTTGTATCACGTCAAATTATTTACCTAAAATTGTCTACCACACTGGAATATGATCCAAATTATTTAACCAATTCACGAGGGCTGTAAGTGACGAAAAATAGCAATATTAGCAATGCTTTGAACGATTTCCAATTCCGTGCTGTGCTGCGCTGTGCTGGACATAATCAGCTGTTACTCAACAGTGACCTGCTTTGTTTCATGAAAACATGTAGCCTTCTGGCTTAGCCTTTCTGAAATGCTTAGAGAAAAAAATAATTGCATGAAATATCGAACTGTCGTCTGTTCCTTGTGACGAATACTCAGAAATTGTGAATTACTGAATCGTTTTTCAGCATGTTAACGCCATGAAACTGAAATGTTTTGTTCCTTCTTACTGGTGTGACGTTCTGGAGAGACTGCACAAGGCCGCTGAAACCCGTGACGCACGCGTAACAGCCCAGGGACTCTGGGAAGTTTGTTGTGATTTTGTAAATTCATTTCATTTCCATGTCCAGGAAAAAGAACAACCTTTTGGTGGTCTAGACGTAATCAGCTGTTTTCTGTCACTTTTCTGTCACTTTCTGGTTTGTTTAGTGACTTGTTTAGATAGATGTTGCCTGACGTGTACGTCGATTATAAGTTATGTTTACTGGGTATACCATGACTATATTGGATTGTGTGTTGGAAGAGTTTCTTCTCGTGTACATAAAATAACCTACATAAGACTGTAAGGGAGTGAATATTCATTGTGTTGATAGGCAATAAGCAAAGGCCCCCACATCATCAATCAATGTCTTTGATGTACAGTTTTAGTTATGATACTGAAAATAAGCTGCGCTTTAAAATCGACTCCACATAGAAGTGGGCAAAGATGCAGAGAAAGAAGAACGAAATAAGCTGCACTTTCTCTGACTGATAAAAATGTGCATTCCTAAGCTACAGTGCAAATGATCTGCAATCCTTACGCGAACGAGAAAGAAGAAGTTCCAGATGCTTTTTAATGCTTCCTGCGCATAAAGCATAGAATAGATTGCATGCTCAGAAACGTCTGGATGTTTCCGCCATTTGGAAAAACCCTTTATGTATGATTTCTTTCTCAACAAAGCGACGTCTTTGTGAACGGCCAAATAACTCAGGATGATTGTAGCTAACAGTAGGTGGAATGAGGTGGGAACGTTTCTCTTTTTCCTGGAGTGAAAGCAGATGCCGATTGCTTTCATGTGAAGACGAGGAGGCTTCGAGATACTTCAAGAACTTGGAAACACTAGGAAACCACAGTCTGTGTTGTGGAAAGCTCGTTAAAGAAAAGCCCAGATGACCGAGAGATGGAAGAAAATTTTCAAGATTTTTGCAACGAAAATCCAGCAGAAAATAATGAAACTAAAATTCGTTATGGAAAAAGGAGAGAAAATAAAAATGATTTAACTAAAATTCGTTATGGAAAAGCAACAGAAGTGATCCCTGTCGTCAAGCGCAAGAAGAAAGAACTCTTAAGAAGTCAAGGTTTGTCTTAGAACTCTTTAAAAGCCTTAAAAAAAGGTCTTCTTAAATAGTTGAAAAATATCAAAGCGCTTTTCAAGTCTGAAAATGTCTTTCCTAAGTTTCAGACTGTTTCACAGTCTGTCTATGTCTAAGTCTTAAAGTGCTCCATTCAGTTCGCGAGTCATTCAGAACCACTGAAGGCGTTTTAAGGCTTAAAAATCAGTTTAAAGTCTTATACAGTAATTTTTAAAGTGAGTTACTGAAACTGATCATCAATCAAGACGCCACCAAAAGCGCCCCAGAAGAGAACAGTGCAGTGTCGTGTCTGAGTATCTACTGAAGTCCCTCTTTCACGGAAAAGATCTGGCGGAATTTGCATGCGATTGAAAAACAAAAATTAAGAAAAACTGAAGCTAAATTGTCTTCGTCTTTTGCTAAACGCTGTCCTGAGTTAACCCTTAGACATTCCCCCAGTTTCTTAGTATCATCATCCCCCCAGGGGGCATGTTTCTGAGCCGTAGTGGTCAGGAGGTCGCGTTTCGTGGCGTTTTTCAGCACTGACAGCCTGCAGACGTCTTTGCGCTTTGCTGCTTTTTGGGCAAAATTGTTGAAAAGTCGCGTAGCTGCGCCCGTCAAAGGGGTGTCATGTGAGTTCCAGTGGGCGGGCTTGCGTGATGTCAAAATTGGCACCAGTCTCCAAAGTTGATGGCAAAATTGGCACCAAATTGGGCAACGTTTATGGCAAAATTGGCACTAAAGTTGATGGCAAAATTGGCACCAAATTGACCAACGTTTATGGCAAAATTGGCACTATAGTTGATGGCAAAATTGGCATCAAATTGGCCAAAGTTGATGGCAAAATTATCACCAAATTGGCCAGCGTTTATGGTAAAATTGGCACCAAATCCCCAAAATTTATGGTAAAATTGGTACCAATCTCCAAAGTTGATGGCAAAATTGGCACCAAATTAGGCAACGTTTATGGCAAAATTGGCACCAAACTGGCAAAAGTTGATGGCAAAATTGGCACCAAATTGGCAACGTCTGTGGCAAAATTGGCACCAAATCGCCAAAATTGATGGCAAAATCAGCATACGTGGCGCAAGACTTTCAGAGCAGCAAGATGCCTGATAACGCCATAATTCGTGACAGTGTGACACTGCCTGTAGGTAAAAAAAAATAATAATAAATAACTAAAAATAAAAACAAAAAAGCATCATGTAACATACTGTATATTCTTAGATATTAGGATGCTGGCATGTAAACGACATGGAGAGAGGAAACATAAAGACATTATATGAATATATTGATATAGCGTATGAATATTAAACATGTGCGTATATGAGAATTGCTACACGGTCGTCCAATAGTCGTCCATAATATTAAGGAGAGAAGAAGAGTAGTCTTCGTAAAATAATAAAAAAGAAAAACAAAACAGGATGTTGCTGAGGCAGAGGCATTCTTCAATCTAGTGAGTTCTAGTAAGCGTTCTTTAATCTAAAGTTTCCAAAATACATAAATGAATGAATAACGAAAAAATACGATCAATGACTCTGTCTACTTCGTCCTCTTGGATGTGGAATCGATATTGGGATCGTTAAAAGATCGTAGAAACGATCTTTGGAAAGGATCGTCTCGACAAACTGAAGGTTATAAGGCGAGAAGGAATATATTCTGGCACTGGATGTCATCGACTGGCTCAGTAGCTTGAAAACGCTCCGTGTTAACGGGGAAGGGGTAGTTTAGGAACGAGTCCTCTGTTTCTTGAGGAACGCGGCCATTGTTTCTTGAGGAGCGCGGCCATTGTTTCGTGAGGAACGCGGCCATTGTTTCTTGAGGAACGAGGCCACGGTTCCTTGAGGAACGTGGCCATTGTTTCTCGAGGAGCGAGGCCATTGTTCCTTGAGGAACGAGGCCATTATTTCTTGAGGAGCGAGGTCATTGTTTCTTGAGGAACGAGGCCATTATTTCTTGAGGAGCGAGGTCATTGTTTCTTGAGGAACGAGGCCATTCTTTCTTGAGGAACGAGGCCATTCTTTCTTGAGGAATGAGGCCATTCTTTCTTGAGGAACGAGGCAATTCTTTCTTGAGGAATGAGACCATTGTTTTTTGAGGAACGAATCTACTGTTTCTTGAGGAACGAGGCCATTCATCCTTGAGGAACGAGGCCACTGTTTCTTGAGGAACGAGGCCGTTGTTTCTTGAGGAACGAGGCCGTTGTTTCTTGAGGAACGATGCCATTGTTTCTTGAGGAAAGCGGCCACTGTTTCTTGAGGAACGAAGCCATTGTTTCTTGAGGAACGAGGCCACTGTTTCTTGTGGAACGAAGCCATGCTTTCTTGAGGAATGAGGCCACTGTTTCTTGAGGAACGAAGCCATGCTTTCTTGAGAAATGAGGCCATTGATTCTTGAGGAACGAGGCCATTCTTTCTTGAGGAATGAGGCCATTGATTCTTGAGGAACGAGGCCATTCTTTCTTGAGGAATGAGGCTATTGTTTTTTGAGGAATGATGCCACTGTTTCTTGAGGAACGAGGCCATTCTTTCTTGAGGAACGAGGCCATTGTTTTTTGAGGAACGAGGCCATTCTTTCTTGAGGAACGAGGCCATTTTTGGAGACCCAGACACAGGAACAGAAGAGAAGAGTCACAGTTTCCGAAGGTCGTGAATACAAACAACAACAGCCACTGTTCCCACCTCTGCCAACAACAGCTGCTGTTCCCACTTCTGCCAACAGACAGTACAAAGAGAAAATGTGACTGCACAATGCATTCCTCCTATTACGGTTAGGTACTACGGACTACTGCTATTTCTACTAATTCTGCCACTAATACGTATTAGATTTTTATTTTGCTTCTGTGCCCACTCAAGTTGTTAGTTCGACCTAGCAGCCGAGGATTAGGTATTCCAAGGATATAAAACCTGATGCTGGACTAGACAGTTGTCGAGGGATGGCTTCTTCAGCGCCTTCTTCAAGATGGGTAAAGAGTTCTTGGCAGTACAGAGGGGGTTGAAATTGAATTCGTTACTTTGTTAGATAATAGTCTTCCTCTGCCTTCCTCCAATGTTGACATATTGGTAAAGAGTTCTTGGCAGTACAGAGGGGGTTGAAATTGAATTCGTTATTTTGTTGAATATAGTCTTCCTCTGCCTTCCTCCAATGTTGACATATATATAGTTATATACCAGTAGATTCTACATATATATATATATATATATATATATATATATATATATATATATATATATATATATATATATATTTGTATGTATGTCGACTTTTAGATATGTATATGCCCACTAACATATATCCGTAGTCACGCCGTAGCTAGCCTAGTAGCATCAACTTAACCACTTGCAAAGTACGATTTTAAAATTGCATGTAACGAAAAACGACAGCAGCCGATGAAAACGTTCCACGAAAGATTACAACTCATCTCATTTCAATTTATCTTAACAGAACTGAAGTGATAATGTTTCGCCTGAAATATATATATATATATATATATATATATATATATATATATATATATATATATATATATATATATATATATATATATATATATATATATATAACCATTTGGAAACTGAAGATTTAGTGACATCAGCCAATCTCGATTCCATATCTATAGCTCCCAATCCCCAAACTCTTAGCTGTAGCCATAGGTCGAAAATAAAAATAATAATATTAATATTAATAAAAAAATAATGATTAGTTTGTCCCCTTCTGCTGTAAATGCAGGTAGCCAGTCAGTCAGTCAGTCAGTCAGTGAAGTCATTTGATGACAGAGGTACTCAGTAATTCATATCATCTGTGATTTACGTAGACATG
>NC_089763.1:23825994-23843494 GCF_040412425.1 Macrobrachium rosenbergii | reverse complement strand
CCTGTTTTTGTTTTACGAAACTACGGGACCCGTCAGACTTCTGCTTATGTAGTTTATAAAGTGAACGGTTAGCATGTTTTTAAAAATGAATTTATGGCTATTCACAGATTCCCAGATGCTTGTACTGTCCCTCTTTCTGCATCTGCCATATTGGTACAGATCGGAGAAATCAGGTTCTAAATATTCTCCTTGGTTCCTACCTTGGGAGCCACTTCCGAATGCTGATTACAGTGAAGTGAAGAGGTTGCTTGAAGGAGAAGAGGATAACGTCGTTTTGCACAGCTTGAATATCGTCTAAAGGCTCTGAAAGGCTTAAAAAAAAAAAAAACCTTGATTTCGACGTCATCGGTCTAATGAGTCACGACCAAGTTCAGGTAAGTGGTCCTAGTCTCAACAAGTTCTGATTAGGACTTATACTAAATCAGTGTGATTTTAAGTTTGGTCAAGTTCTTTGTATAAAATGACTACTGTAAATCAAGGTGATTCTAAATTTGGTCAAATCCTTTGTATAGAATTAACCTAGAGAAAGTTCTGCGTTGACCTTGGTCTAAAGCAAATTTTGCAGAATAAACAAAGATTCAAATGGAACTTGTGAACAACGTCTAACAAAGAACTGGGAGCCGCCCAAATTCTATATAAACCAGATTCCATAGAGTGGCCTGCACAGGAACCACTGAATACTAAATTCTTTACAAAATTCAGTCAAAATCAACATCTGTGCAGACCCCGTTGGTACACATTTCAATCGAATGGCGACAGCTGTGCGCAGAAACTCGATATTCTGAGTCATAGGAACAAGTGCTCTCTTAAAGGTTTTGTAGGTTACACCTGTGTTGTGGTCTTCGTAATGCTCATCGATAGTTTCATCATATGGAATTCAAATCGAATTACGGCACTGATTTCGCTTGTGTTTATTTTTTGGTTAGTTTTTTCATTCTGTTTAATCATCTCTCCGTTTATTTCTGTGGTTGTACTGTCGAAACAGAGACCCAAGTTTCTTGTATTCACTCCGTTATTGTACTCTCACAATTTAGGCCTAAGTTTCTTGCATTCATTATGTTATACTCATAAAATATAGGCCTAAGTTTCTTGTATTCATTCTGTTATTGTACCCTCTCAATATAGGCCTAAGTTTTTTGTATTCATTCTGTTATTATAATCTCACAATATAGGCCTAAGTTTCTTGTATTCAATCTGTTATGTTACCCTCACACATTAGGCCTAATTTTTTTGTATTCAATTTTTTGTAAAATAGTCCAAAATATGAAGTAGCTTCCAGTTATTTTTAGTTTTCCATCTTTATTTATTTTCTTAATCTCAATTGGCATTTATGTCACCTGTCAGTCAGCATATGTTGGGAGGAGACCTTAAATGTGTGGATGTTTGTAAAGATATTCATATGTATATGTATATATAATCATATATCATATGCATATACATGTATATTACATATATATATGTATGTATAATCTATATGTATATATTATCTATATACATATATACACACATGTATGTATATGTGTACATGAACACACACCCTCATGCGCTCACACAAACACTGCAACGTCAACAACAGACGCACCACTGCACCACAAGGCTGTTTGTGGGCCAAAGTTCACGAAAACAGACACAAACACCCGTCCGAATTTCCTGTGAGCATTGCCAAAGCACTGATGCTTCGAAAGCATTTCTTGTTCGCATTATCAAGGTGGTTTTCTTGTTTGGTATAATCAAACTCCTTATCTAGGCTTGTGTTTTGGTCTAGGTTTCCGGAATGAGCTGATTTTTGCACGGTGCAAACAATTCGGCCACCAGCCGCGTTCCATTCTCTCTCTCTCTCTCTCTCTCTCTCTCTCTCTCTGTGTGTGTGTGTGTGTGTATGTGCTGATTTAGTATTGGTTATCCGGTATTTCCGTTTCTCTCTCTCTCTCTCTCTCTCTCTCTCTCTCTCTCTCTCTCTCTGTCCTGATATAGTATTGGTTTTCTTGCATTTCTGTTCTCTCTCTCTCTCTCTCTCTGTATGTGTGTGTGTGGTGATTTAATATGAGGTTTCAGTTATTTCTGTTGCCTTTCACTCTCTCTCTCTCTCTCTCTCTCTCTCTCTCTCTCTGTGGTATTTAGTGCAGGTTTTTGTAATTTCTGTTGTCCCTCTCTCTCACTCTGCCGATTTAGTATGGGTTTCCTGGCATCTCTCTCTCTCTCTCTCTCTCTCTCTCTCTCTCTCTCTCTCTCTCTCTCTCTCTCTGTCCTAACTAAGCCGCATATTATTTACTTATTTATTTTTGTACTTGCTTACTTGTTCATTCAATCTTAAATAATTTCATAAACCTATTAATAACTAAAAAAAACTCCCTTTTAGTTAACTGAAATAAAACAGCCTATTTATTTATTCATTCAATTATTAATTTATTCAGTTTTTTTATAATAATTCATCAAACATTGTATTATTCATCTGTTCACACTTATTCCTTTAATTATTCAGCTGTTTGCTAATTCATCAACCCTTTTATTATTCAAGTATTCATTCATCCATGGCTAAGGAACACAAGTGATGCATTGTGGGAGATTGTGTGACCTTCTGTCTATGTTTCACAAGGGAGCCAGGGACGATTTTGAAGTATTTCCTGTCTGCAACAGACTTGTGTTTATGTACGGGAGTAGGTATGTCCGTGTATGCAATAGCATACACATATACATAGAAAAATATGTGTATGTATAATGTATATATATATATACATAAATATATATACATAAATATATATACATATATATATATTATATATTGTATATATATATATATATATATATTTACATATACAGTATATATGTACAGTATATGTATATACTGTATATATATACACATACATACATTCATACATATAATCATCACCTATCAAGCTGCTATCTAAACGATAGCTTAAGAACCTCTATAAACGCACAAAGCAGAGAGGGTCGACCCAAGCCGTTGCCATAGCAACCACCACCACCACCTCCTCCTCCTCCTTCTCCTCCTCCTCCTCTTCCTCCATCTTTCCCCCCCAACCAATCTCCATCTCCAAAGGTCAAAGAATAAGCATTATGACGAAACTGACGAAGAGGAGATGAAGGTTCAACGAGGTGACACAACCGCCGGCCGGAAGTGCATCTGAGGAACCCACTTCCGGCTACCGAGGTGTACCAGCGGGAGAGATGTCGAGGCTCACGTGGGTGAAGGAAGGAAGCCAAGAAGGTTAACGAGTCCGTATAGAGAGAGAGAGAGAGAGAGAGAGAGAGGTTGGGTGGAGAGAGAAAGAGAGAGAGTGCAACATCAGCATTGCCAACTATGTAGAGAATCCGAATTGCTGTCATCAGGTAGTGTGGGATATGTTTTGGTTAGTCGGTCTATTTTGTGTGTGTGTGTGTGTATGTGTGTGTGGCAGCCTCTGGGTACGTGTTTTACGTGCCTGTATCTGTTATTACTTCCCTCTCTCTCTCTCTCTCTCTCTCTCTCTCTCTCTCTCTCTGAACCGTCCCTCTCCTGTTGTAACTGGTATTAACGCTAGCTAGCGTCCGGTTAGTTTCGATTTAATGCCTTCACGGTCATGTTCTTAACGCTTGTTCCTTCGTGTACTATTAATTATTCATAAGTTATTATCATTGATTATTGTTAATCACATCATGAGTGACCTCAGATGGCATTGAGCAAAGGAATGAGGTTACTAATCAAGCGTTTTAAACCTCACGCAGCGAGGGAAGACGAGAGTGAAACAAGCCAAGTCTGAAAACAACCACTTGGCACCATCGGATGTAGACCAAGGAATTCTAAGGAATGTTGTTTGGATGGTGTTTGCCTTTCTTTATTTATGTTCTACTTCATCTTCATTGTGGGATTCTCACGGAGCAAGAGCCCTTGCTGGTGGTGCAATGTAGGCCACTTTGATCGACTAGATTAATATTAATTCGCGAAGAACACTGGGATTATGGGGAGTCTCATCAGAAGCTTTTGTGAACTTCTGAAAGGAATTTGGTCTCGTATTTTTATAATTCTTACATTTTTATGTTCATTTATGTGTTAATTGATTAAAAAAAATTCTTTTTAATAGCAGATCTCTCCTTCCTGTATTTCCTATTCTGTATGCTACTTCTTTCAAATGAAACTTTGGAAGTTTCTTGAATTTTCAAGTCAGTGGCCCCTGTAGTTGGTGGCTTGTTCCATATTAATAGGGGTTATCTTCTGAATAATAATAATAATAATAATAATAATAATAATAATAATAATAATAATAATAATAATATATAATAATAATAATAATCCTTTCAGTCAATTACAACTCTAGAGAACATGCACTGGATATCACTGGTACTAACTGTCTAAACTGATATTAAAAACTGATAATTTTGGCCAAAATTAAGGACAGAAAAATATTGTGATAATTCCATTAACAACAAAATATATCCTTAAGCATTTAAATATGTAAAATATTTCTTATTATTAACATTATATTGTCTGTAGAGCCGACATAAGTTATAAAGAAGACGCTGTTAGACCCATGTATCATTACGCTTTAAATTCACCAGTCTTCCTGCTCAGCGGACGATAAGATATACCGAGATATAACGTTTTTTATCTCTTAAAATTAAAAACATGATCTGATAGCCACTGTGAATTGATAAAAAGGAAGGATGATTTTTGTGGCAAGTACGTATAGATAAGCAGAGAGAGAGCGCGCGCGCACACACACGCACACACCAACACACACATTTTCCAAATGAGCGCAGCTGTCAACGTGATTTTCTTAGCAGCCATTAGCTTATGAGTGTGCGTGTGTTTCTGTGTGCGTTTGTATGTATGTGTGTGTGTTTGTCTGTGTGTGTGTGTCTGTATCCAGATCATAAACCTTTACTTTACGAAGGATAGTTACGAAAGGCTTTTAGCCTTACCAACAGGTTTATCTAAAATGATGTTGCTAGACCTATGTGGCTAAAATCTGTTCAGAGTGACGTTGCTATCCACCATAGCCAACTACGTAAATATTTCTACATTTACGTAATTATCACAGTTGCTATTGTTGCAACAATACGCCTTGACAATTCATACTGAAACAGGATTTTTCATTGTTGCAACAATTAACCCTGACAACTCATACTTAAACAGGATTGAATCGCAATACCAGAATGTTTTGATGCCATTGTGTTCTTCCCTTCATAATGATTCGGCCTTTCTTCTCTCTCTCTCTCTAGCCCAGCTGCCCAGTGCATCATGCAAACGAGAGCTCAATGCACGCAAGCACGGAGGGCACAGCATACGAAAAAGAGGAGGAAGGAGTGCTCTCTCTCTCTCTCTCTCTCTCTCTCTCTCTCTCTCTCTGTGTGTGTGTGTGTGTGTGTGTGCTTTGGACTACGTTACCTCGATAGATACCAGGTATGTTCATAGCCACGTGACCGCCGAGTCACACGCCGCCTTTAAAAAACCCGTATGTGCAGCCTGATGTAAAAAAAAAAAAAAAATCATCTGCAGAGAATAAGGAAAAGAAGAAGCAGCTGATGAAGAAGCAATATATATATATATATATATATATATATATATATATATATATATATATATATATTATATTCAGTAAAGTAGGCCTATAGGACTAATACAGTAGGATTGTTTGCCAATTTCAGACATCACGTTTGAACGCATATCTTCCCAGGTGTGAAATATATCATCTGTAAGTGAGAAGAAGAAGAAGAAGGAGAAGGGGAAGGGGGAGGAGGAGGAGAAGAGCCAGACAGTGATTTAGCTTCTCTGGAATATAGGAGCCAGACGGTTATAAGATCTGAACCCGTTTATCTTCACTAACCTCGGTCTACCCTCCGCAGTGTGAGCCAGCACCACCATATTTAGACTAATCCTCGGTATTCATGTGATTCTGTTAAATTTGTCGTTTTATTTATTTTGTTTCTCCTAAGAAGAAGCCTTTCTTGCTGAAAGGATTTAGAGTCTCCGAAACCCATAAAAATTGATAAAAAAAAAAAAAGAGAACATGGGTTCATGTAACTGGGGCTTCCCTGAGTGGCTAAACTTGCACCCGCACCAAATTTTGTATCGCTTCACTTAGCAACAGAAAAATGGCAAAATGAGGTTGTTTACGTTTCTCTCCATCGACATTTTTCTGTTAACAATAAAGTGGAAAGTCTTTGAAACGTTGCTTGAGGCAAGAAAGAGACTAGCAATTGTGTTCTGCGCAACCTTACTGATAAATGGGTGCGAACTTCGTACATGATCAGAAATTATGGTTACGTAGACTCAAGGACCTTGCATAGACCTATCCTGGGATCTCTCTCTTTTCTCTCTCTCTCTCTCTCTCTCTCTCTCTCTCTCTCTTTCATTTTTCATGTGGCCATCCGTACGTGCGCTCAAACTCCCAGGTATTTGCATATCATTTGAGACTGGGGTCAAGGAGAACTTGCACATTAAAAATCAGAGTTAAATAATTATGTTTTTTTATTTTCCATATAAGGATTGGAAAAAACGATCAGGAAAGAAAAAATGACTCGTTCTACGGCGTGTTATGGGTAGTGACTTTCATTTTTAAAAACAATGCTGACACTATGATGCACATTTTTAATCACACACACTCACATACATGCACACATACACATAAAGTCTGTGTTTTGAGATGGGTAGAGGTTTGCATATTAAGGATTTATATTAAAAAAGACAAACTGTTGTCCATGCCGATTCATTGTTAACTAAAGATCTGAAAATATACAGTAAGTCTCTCCATTTCAAGACTAAACTCTGTCGTAACAGAGAGAGATCTACTGCCATTAAGAACGAATAATTTATTTATTTATTTATTTTGTCAAGGAATGTTTTAAAACTAAATTCTGCCGTAAAAGAAAGGAATCTACCGTCAAAGAGAACGAATCATTTTCATTTTATTTATTTTTCGTCAGGGATTCTTTATTTCAAACCTAAACTCTGTCTTAACAGAAAGAAATCTACTGCCGTCAAGAACGAATCATGTTTTATTTTGTTTAATATACTTATTTGTCAGGGAGCAGGCGTGTGAGAACGAAATATAAAAGCCACTTCTTCATTAAAAAAAAACCTCTGTCGTAACAAAAGGGAATCTACTGCCATTAAGAACGAATAATTTTTTATTTTATTTATTTATTTTAGGTAAGAAACAGACGTGCTATTCACAAATCAGTAATGTGTCTCCCTCAATTCGCCCTTTGTTCATGAATCATGACTTTTTCGCACCTGACGGCGGCTGTGGAGCTCTTTACCTCCTTCCTACCTACGGGGTCCAACAACCTGTTTGTTTTGATAGCTGACGTTTCTGGCGCGACGAACCAATAGCACGCGACGAAAGAAAAGGCTTTCTTTTTAACCAATAGAAAATCGTCTCTGATCTCACTTAGGTAACGGTAAATAAACACTCCTGTATTTTAACCAATCGTGGGCCGTTTAACTTAGCGTTCAGGGAGCCTTGGCGCATGTATGAGCCAATCGGAGGACAAGGGAGGCGTGGCTTGAGGCCCTCTTCAACTGCGACACGATTAAAATCCCCGGGTCGTCATTCAATAGTCTGAGCGCAGTCTTTCAGAGCAGACTTGTGTGCATTCGCTCTTGGTATATTTTTGTTACGCCTTCGCGTTATCATCAGGTCCTCTCCTCAAGATGTCCGACGCTTACTTCGATGAGTACGACCACTACAACTTCGACGAGAAAATCGTCCATTCTCGCGGCAGCGGGAAGAACAGGTCCAAGGTCGAGGCGGAGCAGAACAAACACCTGCACGACAGCGACGGACACACGAGAAAAATAGTCAATAACATGAAGAACAACGAGGCCAATAACAGGGCGACGCAGGCCACCGCGATAAAACATTAGGAGGAGATTTAAAGTTAGTTTTTAAGTGGTAAGTCAGGAAGTCCCTCTTTAAAGTTAGTTTTTGAGTATTCAGTTCCACTTTATATTTGGTGGTGGTGTGACTGTATGTTTATTTGTTTATCTGATTAGTAATTTATATATATATATTATATATATATATATATATATATATATATAAAGTATATATATATAATATATATATGTGTGTGTGTGTTAAAATACACGAGATGCCAGAAACCCCAGTTAAGCTCAAGTCCCCTCTCTCTCTCTCTCTCTCTCTCTCTCTCTCTCTCTCTCTCTCTCTCTCTCTCTCTCTCTCTCTCTCTCTCTGTGGCAAGATACCTTCTTTCAGTTGATCCGGTTGGGTTTGAAGTGATCAACGAGGTTAAATTTATTAGTTATTTCCCCTTTCAAATCGTTACATTAGTATGAAAGCTTACTCCATTATTATTCAAAGTAAAGGAAATATTGAACATCAAATGTCGGCTGTCATTATTGACGTTGTTCTCACTGTTGTGTGTGTCGAGAGAGAGCGCCCGGCTGGGGTACGATGTTTCCCATTTTTTGTTAAGTTGCTCTTTTTAAGTTTAATAAATTTACGTGGTATGACTCATATTATTTAAATTATAAATTGGTGTATGATGTCAGTTTTTCGAGTGTTTTTACAATACATATACATATAAAATTACACAATTACACATATATATACATGTATGAAATGTTTGTGTGTAAGCTGCTACATATTACCTAACAGCTTTAATTGGTTTCAGTACTGTATTCAAAGTTATTTTAACTTCGTTACCCACGAAATACGGTCTAGTATATTGTCACTTTGTAACATTTAGAAAAAATATCCTAATACTAGGGAGGAGGTTAGTCAGGAATCCTAAAGGCAGACTTACTCATCGTATTATTACACGGATTATATTCTACGGGTATTTGAAAACGTAAAACCGGTTTGTCTCTGTCTCCGTTGAAGTGTTACCTGCTCCTAGGAGGAGCAGCAAGCAGCTGTTGTTGATGGCTGCCGACTGCCGAGAGCCGTTAGGTACGGGTTGGGTCGTATTTTGTCCGTCAGTTGCATGTTTAGTATTATTATAATCGATGCTTGCAAAGGTTGTGTGTGTGTGTGTGTGTGTGTGTGTGTAACAGACTGCTGGCTGCTGTTTGACCCGATTCTGCAGCTTGGAAGCGACACTGAACAGTTGTGGCAGCGTTGTCTGAACAGCTACACAAAGCGAGAAATTTTTAGTGTAACTTGAAATACAGAACGAAAAAACCTCTGCCCAATCCCAGAATTTATTTGTCGATTTGTTCCTTGTGTGTGTTTGTTTAGTTCAACCAGCAATTCTTTATGTCAGCGGCTTCTGTATATCAGTACAGTGGCTCGACTCTTACAGAGTTGTGTGACTGCGTCTAGTTATCGGGGTTTAGCCGCTCAGCTGATAGTGTAGAGGGGGTTGGGGTAGCCTTTGGTGGCGGGGGTACTGCATCAGCTGTTCGGTTGCCAGGGGAGAGGAATAGCTGAGCTTTTGTGTACGAGTTCGTGTGTGTGTGTGTGTGTATTTAAGTCTGTTGGGGGATGAGGGGTTAATGCTAGGCCTTCTTGATGCTAGCCCCCCCAACCTTCCCCCCTGGCAAAACTGTGACGGGGGACTGACTGACGATAAGGGGTTTGGGATCGCCTCTCTGTCGATGTTGTGAGCTTATACAAAGAAGCCAGCAGAATTAATATCAGAATTATAGCTATGAAATTGAACTTATTTGATATTTATATACAAATCATTGTTATATAGAATGATACTAGGCCTTGCAAAGAGGCCAGCAAAATTAATATATGAATTATAGCTTTGGATTTTAAATTATTTTGATATTTATATAAAAATAAATTTATATAGAATGATAATAGGCCTAGACCTTTTGGAATGCAAGAGAGAGATCTTGGATGAATTTACTTATGGTCTTTTTTAAAAGAATCACTATTATAAAGAATGATAGTGATAATAGGCTTCTTGGAATGAAAGAGAGATATCCAGGATGAGGTTATTGGGGTCATTGGTTACTTAAGAAAATCAAAATGAGACTTACTTAATCTTGTTCAGTACATTTTTTTTGTAAGGTTTCCCTAGTCGCAAGTTAAAGAATAATTTCAACTTAACTCGAGCAAAACTGCTTTCATAGCCACAGGTCGTTCTCACTTGCACAAAATGGGCTGAGGAACAGTGTAAACTATAGTATATAAATGAAAGGTCTTGGTTTGTGTGAAAAATTGAGAAGATTTGGTGGAGTGAGGGAGCATGCATGAGAGAAGTGGAGTCCAGTTTAATATAGTCTAGCCAGATTGTGAAGTGCAGAGAGTGTTATATAAGGAGATGGCCGGTGCTCAGTATAGAGACTACGTGTTCACTTGAGAATAGTGGAATAGTGGAACACTGGGGGAAATTCGGATATTTAATCTTGCAAGACAAAAGGCTGGTCTGCAGATCATGCCTCCTGAGGGAAAAAGTGGTTCATTTGCAGCTCGTTTTGGATCAGGAAGTGTTTGCACGATCATGAGACTAGTGCGAGCCTGTTTGGATGAGTCTAACTGATGTATGTACATAAGGCGTCGCTTTGTATATTTGAGGCATATTGATTAGTCACTTTTTGTATTAGCTCTCTCTCTCTCTCTCTCTCTCTCTCTCTCTCTCTCTCTCTCTCTCTCTCTCTCACACACACACACACACACACACACACACACACACACACACACACACACACACACACACACCAGCTGAGGCCACATGAAAATAAAAAAAAATATGAAACGCTTGCGTGTTATTGCAACACAGTTGCAAGGTTCTAACACACACACATATATGTATATATAATGGACAGGTGTGCATATGTTTTGGCTATGTTTTGTAACGCGCTTATTGCCAATATTTCCAAATAATGAAAGTTTTGTTTGTAAATGATACATAAATGGTCTTGAATGGAGTGTATCATTATATGAGTTTTTAAGTTTACGTATTACAAAGATGAAGGTTTTGGGAGAGAGACACACACAAGACTGACCAAGGAAATGGAGTATGAAGCACCAAGTCACTGAGAGAGAGAGAGAGAGAGAGAGAGAGGAGAGAGAGAGAGAGAGAGAGACCAAAAGGTACAAAGAGAGAGACCAAAATTACGTGCGGACACCAGCAAAGAGGGGGTTGGGGGGAGAAAGCGCATAAACTCAGTGTCAGAGCACGATGTAGAATACGAAAAGCAAATGGAAGAGAGAGAGAGAGAGAGAGAGAGCATGACTCAACGGATGTGAAAGCGCAAAACAAGATATGATTATAACATAACAAGGCCGCCTTACAAACAATACAGAGAGAGAGAGAGAGAGAGAGAGAGAGAGAGAGCAGCCGGTCCGGGGCGGTTGGTAGCAGGAGGCAGGAGGCTGGGAACACAATTATTGGATGTTGGTGGAAGGTGGAACCAAGGTCGCTCCGACACCAGACAGACAGACAGACAGACAGACAAACGGACAGAGAAAGACGGTCGGACGTACGTACGTACCGTACGGGTCTGGTGGATTCGTCCGTCCGTTGATTTCGACTTTCGTGTACTCTCCAATTTTTTATTTATTTATTTTTGAAGCGCGTAAGGGTGAATGAGAAGTTGAACATTTTTTTTGACGTTCTCTCTCTCTCTCTCTCTCTCTCTCTCTCTCTCTCTCTCTCTCTCTCTCTCTCTCTCTCTCTCTCTCTAATATCTTTGGGTTCTCGCCAAAGGAATCTTTTTGCTTTGGGCGATTTTATGTCTGCCATTTAAAGGTGAAGGAACTGGTTCTCACGAGCTGGGAATTTCCCCCAAGTAATTATGCTTGTGCTCTCTCTCTCTCTCTCTCTCTCTCTCTCTCTCTCTCTCTCTCTCTCTCTCTTATAATCAATTTAAAGACTTTTATTATGATTTAATCTTTATTTTTACTAATGTCCCAGTATTTGAAGGGGGATTAGTCTCTCTCTCTCTCTCTCTCTCTCTCTCTCTCTCTCTCTCTCTCTCTCTCTCTCTCTCTCTCTCTCATAAATCAATTTAAAGACATTTTTATTATGATTTAATCTAGTGTTTGTAATGTCCCAATACTGGGAGGGAGATTAGTCTGTCTCTCTCTCTCCAGAATATTGTCAATTTAAAGGCAATTTTAGCATGATTTAATCTTCGTTTTGACTAATTGTGTCCCTATAATATGATTGAAATAATTTTATTTAATTCCCGTTTATTTTAAAGACGAAGACATAGATATGTTCTGTTCAGTAACTAAGTTATTTTCACGAAAGAGTAGTATCCAGAAAAAAGTAACTTTTAAAACTTTTTTTTTTTTTTTTGACCAACTTATCCCCAAACTTCGCTTTGCATATTCAAGCGTAGCTTTTGATAGGCCCACTTTTACCATTTTGGTCTCGTCAGTTGTGTAACTGACCTTTTTCATTTTAAAATGCAATCTATTTAATCTATTTACTCTTAAAAATAAACTTCATGTGCATTTTTCCATAATCCATCTATTTCTCTACCAGGTTTTCAATAATCTGTATTTAGTCATTTGTTAATTTGTTAATTCATCTGTTTTCTAGTAGCTGATCTCTTTCTGTATTTCCCTTTACCTTCTGTTACTTCTTTCGAAAAAAACCACAATATTCTTTGGAAGCTTGCATTTTAAAGTCAGTGGCCCCTGTGGTGGTGGGCGTCTTCCATTTGAATAGGGTTCGTCGTCTGAATAATAATAATAATAATAATAATAATAATAATAATAATAATAATAATAATAATAATAATAATAATAATAGTAATAATCATCATCATCATCACCATCTTTGGAAGCTTGAATTTCAAATCAGTGGCCCCTTTGGTGGTGGTTGGTCTATTCCATATGAATAGGGTTCATCTTCTGAATAATAATAATAATAATAATAATAATAATAATAATAATAATAATATTCTTTGGAAGCTTGAATTTCAAGTCAGTGGCTCCTGTGTTGAACTTGTTTCATGTGAGTAGGGTCCATTGTTGGAATAATAATAATAATAGAAATAATAATAAGTTTCTATGGAAGCCTGAATTTCAAGTCAGTGGCCCCTGTGGTGGTGGGCTTGTTACATATGAATAGAGTTCATCTTCTGAATAATAATAATAATCTGTCAGTTTAGTAAGTTTCTTAGTAGGTAAATATAAAAAAAAAGCACCCTAACGATTGCAATTTTCCTTTCCACAGTCTTGTGTTGATGCCGAACCGAAGCTTGTGCAAGAGATTATCCGTATACGGACCGCCTTTGGGATTTGAGAAGGGACCAACGCTCCTGTGTCTGCATCTCTGTCGCTGTATTCGCAGCCGACAACCTTCCTTGAGTCACGTAGGATTGTTAAGAAGAAGAAGAAGAACCCCTTAAGAAGATGATGATGGCATCTCCCGTGTAGCTGTGTTTTGATTGTTGACAAGTTTGATGAGATCCAAGTTGTCATCTCTTGTATAACAAAGGCATCACCATATAATATATATATATATATATATATATATATATATATATATATATAATATATATATATATATATATATATATATATATATATATATATATATATATATATATATATATAGAAACAAGTCTTGTATTCAGGAATTTACAGTTTACCCCTACAATATTTTTTTGGATTTCCATTTTATTTTTTCGGTGTCTTCTTTTGGGTTGCATATATATATACGTATATATATATACGTATTCAGTCTTTCGTTGGTGGGGTAGTTTTTGAGGGACGAATTTAACTTTTAAGATTGGGTATTTTTTTTTTTCCGTTGGTTGAAGTATGGGAGAAAGCATTTTATTTACTTTTTTTTTTCCAGTCACTCAGTGCAATTGTTTTGGCAATTCGTTATTTGGGAAACAAGGGCCTATAATTTTTTTTCAAGTGATGCATGTTATGTGGGTGTCTTAAGCAACCTGTTGGCGAGATGTGATTCAGTTAGTGGCCTCCAAATGTAAGAAGGTCCCACGTCTTCTCTTTTTTTTCCTTGATATTTTATTCTTTCCTCGATATTTTCTTTTTCCTTGCTATTTTCATATCTTTTTTCATTGATATTTTCTTTTTTCCTCCATATTTTCATATTTTCTGGTTCCCTTAATATTGTCGTATTTTCTTTTTTCCGCCATATTTTCATATTTTCTTTTTCCTTTAATATTTTCATATTTTCTTTTTTCCTTCCATATTTTCATATTTTCTTTTCCCTCGATATTTTCATATTTTCTTTGTCTCATTATCAGCTTTCAAGTCAAATACAATTGTATTTCAGCTTCCTGATATTACAGTGTTCGTTCTTGTTGGCGTGTAAGATGTTATCATTGCTCTCTCTCTCTCTCTCTCTCTCTCTCTCTCTCTCTCTCTCTCTCTCTCTCAGTAGCTAAACCAGCAGCAAGCCGTATCGATGCTGTCACTATTCACTTTCCGATTCTTAACCCGTTTTATTTCCACGAGGTACAAATATTTAGATAAGTTTTCCCCCAAACTCTGTCAGACATCTCTCATTAACTTGTCTATGAGAGAGCGCACTTGGTATCTCTCTCTCTTGTGCCCGTTGTTGTGATAATAAAAGATTTTGTATAAAACTTCTGCCTTTTATTCTGCCGTGGAAACGAGTGGCTAGTCAGCTGTTGAGGTTATAGAATAGAATATAAGAATTTAGGCCAGGGGCCAAGTGCTGGGGCCTATGGGGTCATTCGGCGCTGAAACGGAAATTGACCGAAAAAAGGTTTGAAAGGTGAAGCAGGAGGAAAGCCTTGCAGTTCCACTATGAATCAATTGTTAGGAGAAGGTTAAGGAAGGCAAGATGGAAAAAAAAAAAGAGTATGAACGGAGGTACTGTAAAATGAATGAATAGGTTTGTAGCTATGGGCCGAAGGAACGCTGCAAAGAACCTTAAGTCATGCCTACAGTGTACCACATAAGGTGCACTGACGGCACTACTCCCGTACGGGGCTGTTGAGGTTATACAGTACATGGTTTGACACAGCCTGATGCCAGCTACTCTGGAAGTTTTTTTTTTTTTTTTATTAATACGAGTTGAGTCTTTATTGATCATTGAAATGGTCAGCTAAAAAACCGTTTTAAAAAATAAACAGAAAAAATTTGAAATACATTCAAAGAAAGAATACAAAATCCATTCGAGTGGCAGTTTCACTGTACTGTGAATGTAAGCTTAACTTGGCCACAGCTGAAATCATTGTGAAAAAATCTGAAGTCATCTATTGTAAGAATTATTATAATCAATAAAAAACAATTGTAGCTCATTATTATAAAAAGCTTCTGACAAAAGGGTCTGCCTAACACATTAAATCCAGGTGATGGAACGAAAAGGCAGTGCAAATTTATTCTGAACTTGAAGTGGTAAATCACCCAGTGCTGAGCAGATCTTGTCAATTTCTTGATGGTTTAAGCAATAACAGCCAATTGTACTTCATTATTACAAAAAGCCTTTGACACTAGAGTCTGCCCAACTCGCCGATTAAAATCAGGTGATGGAACGAAGAGGCAGTACTGTACATATTTATTCTAAGCTGAAACTGGTTAAACCACCCAGTTCAGAGCAATTTTCAAGTATCAGAAACAGAACTGGAAATCCTTCCTTACCTGGAGAAGGCAGGTTTTAAAACAAATCAGTGTACGGTGTGGTTTAGTGAGGTTAAGTGACACTTTACAAAGGTCAGTGAGGTTCTTCGGCAACTAGAGCAGCTCCTGTGTGGGAGAAATATTCCTGAATCTAGTAAGATGTAAGCCTACCAGCAGAAATATTTCTATCTCCGGTAGAGGTAGGACTACCAGCAGATATATTCTAATCTCTTAGAGGTAGGCCTATCAGCATAAATACTCTGATCTCAGAAGTAGGCCTATCGGCAAAAAATATTCCGATCTCTGTTAGAAGTAGGCCTCTCTGGCTCAGTAAGGCTTCGATAACTGGAAGGTGAATAAATTCCCCAGGAAAGGTCATACAGTGTATCTCTCCTCGTTTTCTACGACTCAAACCGAGGTAAATATATTTTTTGGGGTGGTAGCTAACGGTTGTTTATAAGCCTACGTTTTACCTTCCAGTTAAATTGCTTATATGTGATTGATAACCCTGTTGTTCTTTGGTGAATTTTGATGTGTTATGCTAAAAATAACAGGAACTGTCGTATTTGAGTAACAGACCAAGAAAATTATTTCTAGAGAGAATTAGGCTTATGTCTGTCCAAACCAGACTGACTAAACTCTCTCTCTCTCTCTCTCTCTCTCTCTCTCTCTCTCTCTCTCTCTCTCTCTCTCTCTCTGTATATGTATGCGTATATAAGTATACAACATATACTGTACATTCCTAAAGACTGTAAAATGTTATTGAAATTCTCGTTTTTAACGAAAATTGCGCAAAAAAACTTTTATCGTGGGACACTTGCAAATCGGGTTTGTCCGTGGCGTAAAAAAAAAAAAAAAAAACTTTCTAATACTTTTTTTAAGATTACTGATTCTTCACAATAACCTTTATTGCGTGTGCCATCATTACAGGGACATAGTTTCATTCGAAATAATCAATATGCTTTTTTTTTTTTATAATTGCATTCTGATGAAAACTTTTGTATCTTATTGCTTTTCCAATTTCCAACACGATTTCGTGCGTATTTTAAAGAATAACTCTCGCTCCATTCATTTCTCTGACGATTTCGAACGGTTAACAAGAAAAAAAAAAATAAATAAATAGAAAACACCACCAAGGACTTACTTATATCAAGGACTCAGCAACCTCGAGTCATTGAGTGAGTGAGTGAGTGAGTCATTTCTCCGACCTTTCGAATGAATGATGGCGTTGAGTCATTCGCAGAATCTGAGAAAAACGAGAAGAAACTAATTTAGAAATATCAAGGGTTCCGCCATTGTCGTGTGACGTAACAGTACACCGCCTTTATTTTTGTTTATCATTGTTTTAAAGACGGCACAAACACACTACACTGCATTTGACTTTGTTTATCATTGTTTTAAAGACAGCACAAACACCTAGACTGCCTTTATTCTTATTTATCATTGTTTTAAAGACAGCACAAACGCACACCTACACTGCCTGTAATTTTATTTATCATTGTTTTAAAGACGGCACAAACACACCACACTGCCTTTGATTTTGTTTATTTTTTAAAGACAGCATAAACATATCTACACTGACTTTAATTTTATCTATCATTTTTTAATGACAGCACAAACACATCTAGACTGCCTTTAATTTTATTTATAATTTTTTAATGGCAGCACAAGCACACCTACACTGACTTTAATTTTATTTATCATTGTTTTAAAGACAGCACAAACATCTAGGCTGATTTTATTTTTGTTTATCATTATTTTAAAGACAGCACAAACACCTCTAGATTGCCTTTATTTTTATTTATCATTGTTTTAAAGACAGCACAAACACGTGTACACTGCCTCTATTTTTGTTTATCATTGTTTTAATGATAGCACAAACACATCTAGACAACCTTTATTTTTATTTGTCATTACTTTAAAGACAGCACAAACGCATCTAGACTGCCTTTATTTTTGTTTATCATTATTTTAAAGATAGCACACACACACAAACATTCACAGAA
>NC_089763.1:23810994-23823494 GCF_040412425.1 Macrobrachium rosenbergii | reverse complement strand
TAAGGTTCTTTGCAGCGTGCCTTCAGCCCCTAGCTGCAACCCCTTTCGTTCCTATTATAGTACCTCATTTCATATTCTCTCTCCCATCTTACTTTCCACCCTCTCCTAACAATTGATTCATAGTGCAACTGCGAAGTTTTCCTCCTGTTACACCCCTTCAACCCTTTTACTGTCAATTTCCGTTTCAGCACTGAATGACCTCATAGGCCTTTGAACTAAATTCTGTATTCAGTTCAATTCAGTTCATATCAGAGTTACTGCAGATAGCATCTAAGTCTAGCAGGAAGTTAGAGGACTTTAGATATTTTGTGCTTGAAGGACCTCAGGTAGCAGACTTCTGAAGAGGAGATACCCCGGGTAGCTGATTTTAATAGCCAAAGTGTTCGGATTATTAGACCTAACTAACACAGTTATCCTGAAAAGCTGGCTTCCCTTCAGCGTACATTCAACTGGAGACGTGCCTCACTGAAGAAACTCAGATATAAATCTCCTCTGCTTGAGATACTCATTTCAACAAGACTCTTTAGCCTTAGTAAGATGACTATTAGACCTACTAGCGTAGGCTCCTAGACAGAAAACCTACCTTTGATAGATAACATAGATAGCAGATAGTACCAGCTGAGAAACCACGGGTATTAGACCATGATGGTTTGGTCGGTTGTCAGTGAGGATAGGGTAGTGACCATGGTCAACTGTATAGTGACACTATGGTGATCCTATAGTGATGGTAAGGGTCAGAAAGTAGTGAGCAACGAACGAGAACTTGCGATGCAGATGAATTTTATAGCAAATCAAAAACTCATTTGGAGTGTAGCCTTTTAAAAAATGAAGGCTGAGGCAACTCAGATTTATTTCTTTTTTTATACTTATTTATGAATATGTTTAAGCGAGGGGTGTTTCTCTGAAGGGTCCAAAGGTACCCAGAAATTTCTGTCTTGATTTCTGTTGTCTGTGAACCCAAACAGAAGACTTGCTTTACCAAGGTACCCCTGACAAACAGACTTTTCTGGTTATAATTCAGGTGCCCTAGACCACAGTCGAGTATTTCAGCTGAACTTTGCAAGTCAACATTTGATCTTCGCCTGACTCAAGGTCAGGATCAATTATTTACCAGTTTGGGCATGTATTGATAGTCCTGTTTGACTCCTTGTTGTAATGCCAGTTCTGCACTAGGCTAACCCGTGAACCCTGTTTTGCCCTAACACATTTCATAAGTGCAGGAAATTGGTAAGTTCATTCCTCCCATATTTGAGTATATATACATACATACATACATACATATATATATATATATATATATATATATATATATATATATATATATATATATATATGTGTATATACATAGGACTTGGAGCTAGCACAAGCTGATAACTGGAAGATACCGCATTCTGGAGCAACTCCTAGTCAGAGGGGAAAAGTGCATTTTTAATGCATTAATACCTTTTTTTTCTTTTTAATAATGAGATCCCTTCTTTCTGTATTTCCCTTTACCTTCTATTACTTCCTAATGGAAGCTTGAATTTCAAGTTAATGGCCACTTTGGTGGGCTTGTTCCTTAATAATAATAATAATAATAATAATAATAATAATAATAATAATAATAATAATAATAATAATAATAATACCTGTAACATACTATACCACCTAAATAATTCCATGTTCGATGTAGCCAAGGAAAGCTCAGAGATTACTTCTTTCTCGAATCGTAAAGTAAATAGATCTATAACATATTATGCCATCTACTTAATTCCACTTAATTGCTAAATCTCGATTCGTAAAGAAAGTAAACCTATAACATATTATACCAGCTACTTATTCCACTTAATTGCTAAATCTCGATTCGCAAAGGAAATAGACCTATAACATATTATGCCATCTACTTATTCCACTTAACTGCTAAATCTCGATTAGCAAAGGAAATAGACCTGTAACATTCTATACCATCTACTAAATTTCACCTAATTGCTAAATCTCGAGTCGTAAAAGAAATAGACCTATAACATTCTATACCATCTGCTTAATTCCACTTAATTGCCAAATCTCGATTCGTAAAGGAAATAGACCTATAACATATGCCATCTACTTCATTGCTAAATCTCGATTCATAATGTAAATAGACTTATAACATTATACCATCTACTTAATTCCACTTTAATTGCTAAATCTCGATTCGTAAATAGACCTATAACATATTATACCGGCTACTTATTCCACTTAATTGCTAAATCTCGAGGTGTTTTGAAACCAGAGAAGCGCAACTGGTTCGGAGCTACTGTCACCATACACCGTGTGAGACCAGCAACGGTCAGGGATCGTCTTTCGTGTTAGGCTTATCCCCCTTTTATGCTTTTGTTTTGCTCTTGTTGCTCTTAGTATTGACGGTTCGTTGTTTTTGCTTTTTTGTTGTCGTTGCTGTGGTTCATTTTTTATTTTTTGTCTTCTCCCTTTACTCTCTCGTTTTCTCTGCCCCACCCTGCTGTATTTTCTATCTTTATTTCTTTTCCAGATGTTCTCTTCCGCGTACCTTCGTAGATGTCACAAGAAACATGGGTCTGTGTAACCCAAGAAGAAACTCCCTATGAAAGTTCATTTCCCAAAGGCAGAAGGGAGTCATAATAATAATAATAATAATAATAATAATAATAATAATAATAATAATAACTCTAAACATGACTTCATCGGAGATATAAATAGATGATAACAGTAGTGACTTTCTAAGAATAGTAATAGTCGTACTATAGCCGGAGATGGTAGGTAATAGTAGTACTTTAGCTGGAGATAGTAGGTAATAGAAGTTCTATAGCTGGAGATAGTAGGTAATAGTAGTACTTTAGCTGGAGATAGTAGGTAATAGAAGTCCTATAGCTGGAGATAGTAGATAGTAGGTAATAGAAGTCCTATAGCTGGAGATAGTAGGTAATAGAAGTTCTATAGCTGGAGATAGTAGGTAATAGTAGTACTTTAGCTGGAGATAGTAGGTAATAGAAGTCCTATAGCTGGAGATAGTAGGTAATAGAAGTCCTATAGCTGGAGATAGTAGGTAATAGAAGTCCTATAGCTGGAGATAGTAGGTAACAGAAATTCTATAGCTGGAGATATAGTAGGTAGTACTTTAGCTGGAGATAAGGTTCTATAGCTGGAGATAGTGGGTAATAGTAGTACTTTAGCTGGAGATAGTAGGTAATAGAAGTCCTATAGCTGGAGATAGTAGGTAATAGAAGTCCTATAGCTGGAGATAGTAGGTAACAGAAATTCTATAGCTGGAGATAGTAGGTAATAGTAGTACTTTAGCTGGAGATAGTAGGTAATAGAAGTCCTATAGCTGGAGATAGCTGTAGATAGTAGGCTGGAGATGTTCAGTAGTTAGAAGTCCTATAGCTGGGAGATAGTCCTAGGCTGGAGATAGTAGGTAATAGAAGTCCTATAGCTGGAGATAGTAGGTAACAGAAGTCCTATAGCTGGAGATAGTAGGTAATAGAAGTTCTATAGCTGGAAATAGTAGGTAATAGTAGTGCTCTAGCTGGAGATAGTAGGTAGTAGAAGTTCTACAGCTGGAGATAGTAGGTAATAGAAGTTCTATAGCTGAAGATAGTAGGTAATAGAAGTTCTACAGCTGGAGATAGTAGGTAATAGAAGTTCTATAGCTGGAGATAGTAGGTAATAGCAGTACTTTAGCTGGAGATAGTAGGTAATAGAAGTTCTATAGCTGGAGATAGTAGGTAAAAGAAGTTCATAGCTGAAAGATATTAGGTATGCAGTACTATAGCCAGAGATAGGTAATAAAAGTTCTATAGGCTGGAGATAGTGTAGTAATACTATAGCTGAGATATATGTAATAATAGTAGGACTATAGCTAGGACAGAAGGTAATAGTAGAAGGGAAGCCAGAGATGGTATTATGGCTGGAGATATAAGGTATAGTAGGACTATAGCTAGAGACAGAAGGTAATAGTTGTAGGACTATAGCCAGAGATGGTAGGTAATAGTAGTACCATAGCCAGAGATGATAGGTAATAGTGGTACTATACCTGGAGATAGAAGGTAACAGTAGTAGGACTATAGCCAGAGATGGTAGGTAATATTAGTACCATAGCCAGAGATGGTAGGTAATAGTAGTCGTACTGTAGCTGGAGATAGAAGGTAATAGTAGAAGTACTTTAGCTGTGGAAGGGATCAAAAGTGATGTAAACCTAACAAACTAAAAACGCAAGAGGCCCCAGATTAACAAAACACCACAAGAGAGTTTGTGTGTGTGTGTGTGGCCCTTGTAAGGAATCTGCTAAACAAAGCAACGCGTCGTCACCAAATGCAGAGAACAGCAGCAGCAGCAGCTGTTGTGGCCTTCTCTCCCAGCTGCAGTTTTGCAGCAGAAGGAGAATTCTCTTCGCTTGCTAAAAATAGGAGGAAAAAACAACACTGCTGATACCACACATCACTCTTGAGTCATGTTATCCTGTTACACAAGGCGTCTCCTGCAAAGCACTTTGTGCTTTTCTTCTGTTTTCCATGTTAGTCCTTTGGAAATTGGAGCAAGCCTAAACGAACACTTACTTAACTTGGCAGACAAAGTTTTCACATTATTATTATTATTATTATTAGAAGGTGAACCCTATTCACATGGAACAAGCCCAAAGGGGTCATAGACTTGAAATTATTATTATTATTATTATTATTATTATTATTATTATTATTATTATTATTCAGAAGATGAACCCTATTCACATGGAACAAGCTCACCACAGGGGCCACTGACTTAAAAATTCAATCTTTCAAAGCATATTACAGTGTTCATTTGAGAGCAGTAACAGAAGGTAATATGAAATACAGAAAGAAGAGATCACTGATCTTGTTGAACGAACATACATTACTTCAGTTTCGTCACCGAGTAGGAGAAAAGAATATCACTTTCTTGGTGTGGATTTCTTGAAGGCCAAATACTGAGAAATTCCATAAATTGTGCCCTCGGGGTTGACAGTCCACTGAGTCCAGATTCTGAAAACTTTGATTTTGCATTTTAAACAGGTGGAGCAACTACCATGATTGAGTGATCTGGCATTATCCACTGTCAGTGCAGTTTCCATGGTCAACTACTTCCAACTAAAAGGAATGGAATATAGAATTTAGGCCAAAGACCAGGCGCTGGGACCTACGAGACCATTCAGCGCTGAAAGGGAAACAAACAGTAACGAGATTTGAAAGCTGTAACAGGGGGAAAACTTCGCAGTTATACTAGGAACAACTTGTTAGGAGAGCGAATGGAAGAAAGAATATGAACGGAGGTACAGTAAATGAATGAAAGAAGTTGTTAGAAATGAAGCGGACGCGCAAACTTTACAATTACAGTGCACCACGTGAGGTGCACTGACGGTGACCACCCTCCCCTACGGGACAAAGAAAAAAGAAAAAAAAAAGAAAATATAGCCACACTTCTGCCGTCCTTGTGTAAACTTTTAACAAGACTCGGGCGGAACTACATAGTTTTTTTTCTGTTCAATAATAGCTTTATAGCTTCTAGTCCTAGGAATCTGTGTAACTGATGAATACGCCTTTGAACTCAAGGTAGGTTGAAGGAACACTTTTGTAGTTCCCTGTTGTTTGGGTTCTGATTTTCTGAATTATATTTTTGTGTATGCACTTACACATTGTACTTTTATTACTAATAAGATTATTACAACTGCAGTTAGTAACAATGTTCATCATGAAATTCTTTTACACATATATATGTATATATAATATATATGTTTATGTATATATACAGTATACATACATATATAAACAAAATACTGTATATACACAATGAAACATGAAATCTCCGTTAAACAAACATTTTAAAACAGAAAGAATCAATCATTGTAAGAAACATAAAAAAGAACAAGACACGATATAACTAAATGAAATCCTTTGATATGACACGACTGCTCTAAATTTTTCTCTATCTCTCCCGTTTACAAAAATAACTTGAACGTGTTCTACAGTTCGCTGATGATGAGCTGTTTAAAAATAACGTCACGTTCTGCAGAACACCGTTGTTCTTCGCCTAAGCAGAACGGGAGAAATCTAGATAACAAGTTAAGAATTCTTGAGTGATCTACAGAGAAGAAGAATCGTCTTACGAAAGATACCAAACACTACGTGAACTTACATATAAACATTGGTGTGAGTGTGTGTACGAGTGCGAACGAACAGTCATTCATTATACGTTTAGAAATGATGTACCCCAACCCCCGGCCCCAGATTCCCCTCAACATGTGACCCCCAGAAGAGCACATGTTACGAGAAACACCTGACTACCTACGAGGCTCAACCGTCAGGCAACCATGAGGCGGCAAGATGGAGCTATTTCCATCCGCTAACCGACGCAGTTCGCCTTGTCGGCCATTTCTCTATCTTTCGTTTGTTTTTCTGAAAGTTTCGCTTTGGTTGCTACTAGGGCTTTGATTATTTATTTATTCATTCGTTTATCTTTCTTTCGTTGCTCTCCTTTTGACTGATATTGTGGAATATAGACTACTTTTTCTCAGAGCAAATGGAGGTATTTCCATCAGCTAACTGACGCAGTTCACCTTCGCTGTCATTTCAGTGTTTTTCGTTTGTTGTTCTTTAAGTTTCGGACCATTTGCTCTAAAGGCTTTGATTGTTTATTTATTGATTCGTTTACCTTTCTTGCGTTGCTCTCCTTTTGGCTGACATTTTGGAATGTAGACTACATTTTTTCAGAGTAAATGAAACACTTCCACCAGCTAACCGACGTAGTTCACGTTCTCGGCCATTTCAGTTTCGTCTGTTTGTCTTAAAGTTTCGCTTTGGTCGCTCCTAACGCTTTGATTATTTTATTCTTTCGTTTATTTTTCTGTTGCTACTCTCCATTTCGCTTTTGTAGTGGAATATAAACTATTTTTTATTATTTCTTAAAGTTTAGCACTGGTTGGTTCTAACGCTTTGATTATTTATTTAATAATTCGTTGATCTTCCTTGCGCTACCTCGTTGTAGCTGGTATTGTGGAATATAGACCATCAGTTATTTATTCATTCGTATATCTTTATTGCGGTACTCTCCTTAGGCTGATACCGTCGGATATAGACTTTTTCTCACTGTAAATTTCCTCTCTTGAGACGCCCAAGTTTTGTTCAATGTTTTGAAATAAAGTTACACTTTTTCTGCTCTAATTTAGCTAACAGTTGAAAAGAACACTCTCTCCCCTCCCCACTTCACTCCCTCTTCCACTCTCTCTCTTCCCCTCTCTCTCTCTCTCTCTCTCTCTCTCTCAGTTTTCTACCTCTCCTCTTTTTTATTTTTGTATCGTTTTTCCTGAAGAGACCGTTTAGATTTTGTTTGTTTCTTCCGGCTGAGATCCAAGGCGTCAGTCCGATCAACGTGCCTCTCTAATGATTGACAGGCGTGATGACATATAAATCGCGGATGTTTGATCACGTTTCGTAATGTGTTGGCTATTGGCTATTTGCGTCGTAAGCATTATTTTGGGGCTTCTTTCAAGTCAGCTTAAGTTTTCTTGCGCATGAAAGAGAGAAGAGAGAGAGAGAGAGAGAGAGAGAGAGAGAGAGAGAGAGAGAGAGAGAGAGAGATTTAGGATTTAGATTTACAGGGTAAAACTCCAAAATGGACCAACCGCACTATTTAACTTAAAAGCAAAGAAATGAATGATAAAGCAACATAGGAATAATGTCAAAAGAAATCTAGGCCCATGTTTTCCCGAAAAATCCGTTAGGAATTGTGTCAAAAGACACCCTAGGCCTATACGTTCCCAATAACTCTGTTAGGAATAGTGTCAAAAGCCACCCTAGGCCTATACGCTCCAAATAAACCCGTTAGGAACTGCGTCAAAAGAAACCCTAGGCCTATACGTTCCCAAAAAATCCGTTAGGAATTGTATCAAAAGAAACCCTAGGCCTATACGTTCCCAAAAAATCCGTTAGGAATTGTATCAAAAGAAACCCTAGGCCTATAAGTTCCCGAAAAATCCGTTAGGAATTGCGTCAACAGACGGCCTAGGTTTATACGTTCCCAATAAATTTGTTTGGATTTGTGTAAAAAAACCCTAGGCCTATAAGTTCCCAAAAATCCATTTGCTATTGAAATAATAAGGATTTTCAACCTGTGTGAGTCTGAAACATGCAAATGTAAGGCAGTCGTTTTGAAATTAACGTCTCCAAGTAAGAATATATGGAAAAAAACTATCCTGGAGAAAAAATAATCCTAAATCATAATTATTTCACGAAAAAAACTTCCTACAAGAGTTTTTTTAAAAGTGTAGAAACAATCAAGTTAATTAGTGGTGCTTTTTATTCAGAGATAAAGAAAAAATACGTTTAATCTCGGAAGAGATAAAAGAGACCGTCAGTTCACGAAAGGGCATTCTCTCTCTCTCTCTCTCTCTCTCTCTCTCTCTCTCTCTCTCTCTCTCTCTTTTTTTTTTTTAGGTAAAATTCAAACGCTTCGTGTTTTCTTTTTACTTGGCATATACAACTTAAATTTTTTCCGGGAGATTTGCAGGTGAAACAACTCTCTCTCTCTCTCTCTCTCCTCCTCCCTACTCTCTCTCTCTCTCTCTCTCCCTTAGGTTTCTCTCCATCTTCTCTCTTTTGTTTTTGTTTTGTTATTCAAATAAAACCTTATGAAATGGAACTCTCTCTCTCTCTCTCTCTCTCTCTCTCTCTCTCTTCTTTAGGTTTCTCTCCATCTTCATCTTTCTTTTTGTTTTTGTTTTGTTATTCAAATAAAAATAAAAACCTCTCTCTGAATGCTCTCTCTCTCTCTCTCTCTCTCTCTCTTAGTGTTCTCTCCAAATAGATTCAGATAAATCCTTACGAAATGAGAGCTGAAGTCTTGAAGATCTTGAAGACACATTAATTGCTAAGACATTTTAAACGTCAATAGAGTGTTTTTTTTAACACGTGAGTTTTCTTGCCAAGTCCAACCAGTCATCCGCATCAAACACAAAAGGAGAACAAAACACTTGATAAACTGAAGGACAGAGATAAGAGAGAGAGAGAGAGAGAGAGAGAGAGAGAGAGAGAGAGAGAGAACACTCAGCAAAAAAAAAAAAAGAAAAAATAGACCGAGGTTGCTGCTACCAGGGCCAAAAATGTGCTTAAGTAAATTTGTCTTCTATTAACCATTTTCCCTTTCATTCTCGACCTGGTTTCATTCTCTGCCGGTGAAGGCAATCTCGAAAGCATTCTCAAAAGCATTCTGAAATGCACTCTGAGAAGCATTCTCCTTCTAAAGTGTCATGATTGAAAATATTATTGGTTTCATACAGCATTTTCTTGCAGTGTAAATTTGCCTTTTATCAACCATTCTGCTCTTCATTCTCGACCTATTTTCATTCTCTGCCGGTGAAAGCATTCTTAAAAGCATTCTCGACAGCATTCTCCTTCTGTAGTGTCAAGATTGGAAATATTATTGATTTTATAAAGTTTTTTCTTTTAGTTAGTTAGGCCTATAATCTCACGGGGTCAGAACCGGGTACATTCTTCTTCTCTTTCAATTGTGAAATTCCGCCACCCAGGTCTTTCTCCTCTGCTTTCGCTTCCTCAAATCTCCACCCACTCTCTCTCTCTTCCTGCCTCCTGCTTCATGGCTCTCGTTAAAGTAGGTCTATAGACCTATACAGTAGGTCTTCCGGCTTTGGAGCCGAACCTCAAAAGTTCGAGCGAAGTTGCAATGCATTACTACCCTTAAACAATCCTCCTTATTTTCCTAACGATTTACTTGCATTTTTATCTATTTATTTGTTAATTTATTCATTTATTTTTCTAATAACTGATATCCTCTTTCTGTATTTCCCATTACCTTCTGTTACTTCTTTCAAATGAACACCATAATATTCTTTGGAAGCTTGGCTTTCAAGTCAATGGCCCCTGTGCCGGGCTTGTTCCATATGAACAAGTTTCATCTTCTGAATAATAATAATAATAATAATAATAATAATAATAATAATAATAATAATAATAATAATAATAATAATAATAATAATAATAATAATAATAATAATAATCAGCCTTTCAGTAAATAGTACTATGTTTCCGAAATGATACTAAAAACTCAATTCAGTGATGTTAAGTAGGTAATGAAATCGACATACGAAAAAAGAAAAGTATATTTTTAGAAATTGTTAGAAAAATTATTAATAAAAGTACCAAAAAAAAAAATTGACGAATATTTAGAGAAAATTTGACTAAAATGGAACAAAAAAGATGGATAAGAAAAGGTAAAAATAATTGTGCATAGTATATACTTATGATATGGAATATACAAAAAATGAAAAAAAAATCATTATGTAAGATGTTCACGATACTGGTTATCCAAAAAATATCATTAGAGTGAAAACTAAAAACGGAATATTTACGAAAAATTTTCGAAAATGGAACAAACAGATGGACGTAAAAATGACAAAAAATAAGTATGTTTAATATTCATGATATGGAATGTACCAAAAAGAAAAAGAAAAAAATAAATACATGATATGTTCATAGTATTGGTTTATCCAAAAAACATCGTTAAGTGAACACATGTGAACGTCTGTGTAATCATATGTTGTCAAGACAGTTATCGTCTGAACAGAGACGATCCAAGTGGACGATCATGAGACTAGCGTTCAGTCACATGGAACATTTCTGGTGGCAATGTGACTAAAAAAAAAAAAAAGACAAAATATCTATATCTACAAGGACAAGTGTATCTTTTTTTTTTACGGGTGTGAATTATCTTGCTTTTGAAGCCTTGGGTAAATAATATCTATTTTTCGGTTTTTGTAAATTTTTTTTTTTTTTATAAATTACTCTTTATTATTTCGGTGTATATTGATTCTGTCATTTATTAACCAAAAGTTAATGACTATAGTTGTTGTGACACCAGTTACTGAATCGAATTATACAGTCGTTAGGCCTATAACCATAATTACTTGACTTCAGTTCAGTCATTAGGCCTGTAACCGTAATTACTTGAATTCAGTTAATCAGTCATTAGGCCTAAAGCCATAATTACTTCACTTGGAGACAGTTATTAGGCCTGTAACAAAAATTACTTGAACTGAATTAATAATTCAGTAGGTCTACAACCAAAATTACTTGAATAGAATTGATCAGTCACTAGCCCTATAACCAAAACAATTACTGGACTCACCAAGACTGTATAACCAAATATGCGCATGCTTTTGTCAAGTAGATTACAGTAAATGTCAGTTAACCTAAAGAAACTGGTTAAGAAGAGCAACTCCAGTTTATAAAATTCCCATTAATTTGGCGAGTACTATAACAAACAAGTACGGCATATTATGGCTATATCTTATGCGATTAAAAAAAAAGTGTTTTCATTATTTTCAGTTGTCAGAAAATATTTGTCGTTGTAATCATCAGGAAAACTTGATGTTTTGTCAATGTTGGCAAGGGTTTAAAATATTTTCGTGGGTCAGGACAGTGTATTAGGTTGTCAATATACTGATAGAGGTCTGGAGATAATATTAAATAAAATATAATTCGTTTGTTAACACTGTAAGTTACGGGAAATGCTTCCTGAAGTCTGTGAAGACTGGCAAGTGTCGTGAAATACTTTGGGCTATCTATATTTACTGACATGGTAAAGGATTGCTTTCTGTTGTAAGTCTTGTGAAAGTGGTTAGTAAATAACTTATGTTAGTACAGATTCTGACGCGGACCAGGAACTACTTTCATGTTGTCTGTAGAATTTGACACTGACCAGGGACCAGTAACTACTTTATGTTGTCTGTAGCATCTGCCACGGATCAGGAACAACTTTATGCTGTCTGTAGAATCTGACATGGACCAGAAACTACTTTATGTTGTGTCTGTAGAATCTGACATGGACCATGAATTACTTTGTGTTTTCTGTTAAAATCTGACACGGAGTAGGAACTGCTTTATGTTGTCTGTAGAGTCTGACACGGACTGGGAATTACTTTATGTTGTCTGTAGAGTTTGACACTGACCAGGAACTACTTTATGTTGTCTGTAAATACAGAAAAAGTCAGTAAATACTTTTTATTTTTTGTAAACTTACTTATAAAGGTTAGGAAATGACACTGGTTGCTCAGAAATTCTGATTAAGGGGAGGAAACACAGACAGCGATGAGTAAATATGGTGGGTAGTCTGTTTCGTACAGGAAAAGAATCAGTAAACGTGTTCGGTTATCTACAGTTGTTGTCGGAGCAAAAATTAAAGTCAAATGTTACTTTTCATGAAATTTACCAGAATTATTGGTTCACTAAGTCTACATTAGAGGCCATTCTTACAATATAACAAATCACTTTGCTAAATAACACTAAGAACAACTTCCTTCCTTCTATATCATTGAGCATGCGTGCAGCGATTGAAAATCACTATTACAGTAATTAAATCGAAGTACTAACATATCAACTGCATTAAAATCAAGAATAAATAAGGGCATTCTTTTATCTCCAGCCAAGCGATAAACAAACCGCAGTTATCTAATCTCGAGAGTCATCTGTATTTTGTCC
>NC_089763.1:23780994-23805994 GCF_040412425.1 Macrobrachium rosenbergii | reverse complement strand
ATTTAAATATATTCATACAATACACACACATATATATATACTGTATATATATACTTATACATACATAATATATATATATATATATATATATATATATATATATATACATATATATATATACATATATATATATATATATATATATATATATATATATATATATATATATATATATATATATATATATACATATGTATACATACATACACACACGCAAACACACACTCACTTAGCAGAATAGACGCAATAAAGCAAAATAAAAGAAAAAACACACACACCAATAAACGTAGGGGAGAAGAACAAAGATCAACATACGAGAGCAGCGTAAAGCTGCAAATTAACCGACAATAATGGATTACGGTACGAAGTTCTATCGT
The DNA here is from genome assembly GCF_040412425.1 of Macrobrachium rosenbergii. Lineage (NCBI taxonomy): Eukaryota > Metazoa > Arthropoda > Malacostraca > Decapoda > Palaemonidae > Macrobrachium > Macrobrachium rosenbergii. The sequence continues at coordinate 23,805,617 of NC_089763.1, read as the reverse complement.
CATCTCCCCCCTATAAATACGCGAGTAATATCTCCCGCTTCGTTTATTATTTGATAAAACAAAGGGTAGGGGAAGACTCTCGCTTTAGTCGACCGTAATCTGTCTAATTATATATTAATTCTATATTAGGATGCTCAATTACTCCTTCTGAGTGGAGATAATTTTCGATGTTTTTGTCGTACGTGACAGGAGGAATTGGTGTTTTAACTTTTGGGCCAAATATTTGAATTTCAGTCATTTTCGCGTTTTTGCAAAGTTGCTGGCTTCTAGTTGGTATCGGTGTTTATATGAGATGCAGGTGAGGGAAGTATGTGTGTATACAAATATATATATATATATATATATATATATATATATATATAAGATATATAAATATATAAATATATATGTATATATTTGTATATATTTATATAAAATTATATATATATATATATATTATATATATATAATTAAAAAAAATGTATATATAAATAAAAATATATAAATATATATATATATATAATATATATATAAATATATATATATATATATATATATATATATATATATATATATATATATGTATTTATATATATGTTATATAATATATATATATATATATATATATATATATATATATATATATATATATATATATATATATACTGTATATATACCTTAAACCACATTGACATATGCGAATACAATGATCATATCCCATAATGAAACACGTTCTGTGACTGCCCTGAAATTCGCTCTGACGAGTAAAACACTAATCCTACACGAATTCGTGTTTACTTAAATCATGCATGCATGCAGGCACGTATTCGTGACCGGCTTAGTAGACCCAGACCGCTTGCCAGCCTGCATGAACTGTCAAAATACTTTTCCCGACAGCTGGTTTATTTTTCTATTTCTTAAACTAATGTCCTTAGCTTGCCCAGGCTGGGAGAAAACATGAAAGGATAAAAATTTGATAAAATAGGTGTGAGTAATTTTCCAAGCTTTTTTGTTTATCTTTTTAGTTTTCTGTAAAAGAAATCTATATTGTGCCGGCTTTGTCTGCCCGTCCGCACTTTTTCTACCCGTCCTCAGATCTAAAAAACTACTGAGGCTGGAGGGCTGCAAATTGTTATTGATCATCCACCCTCCCATCATCAAACATACCAAACTGCAACCCTCTAGCCTTGGTAGTTTTTATTTCATTTAAGGTTAAAGTTAGCCATAATCTTGCGTCTGGCAACGCTACAGGACAGGTCACCACCTGGCCGTGGCTGAAAGCTTCATGGGCCGCGGCTCATACAGAAAACTCGATTTTTTTTTTACTTGTTTTCATGTATAAAAACAGTTCCTGGAGTAACCAAAAGCCGGTTTCTTGCGACACAAGCGTTAGACCTACTGATTTCCACGGCCTCGTAAACATTTTCGTTTTCATTTATTTCATTTACTGTAACAGTACATTAATTTTAATATTACACTAATATTAATAACAGCACAGTAATATTAATGATTTTGATAGTACAGTAATATTGATGATATTGATAATTTTTTGGGAGTCATTTCTGTAGTGGAGAATATCACAGAAGCAACATTAAAAGATTCTAGCAAAATAACTTCTCTTAAATATTTGCTGTCAAGTGTCACCTCTTCCGTGTTTACAGTTTGTTGGCATCGTATGGAATCTCATTTTATTCTGTTGAGGAGGAGGAAGAGGAGGAGGGGAGGGAGGGTAAGGAGAGGGATGAGGGAGGATGAGGAGGGAAGAGGGAGAGGGGAGGGGAGGAGGAGGAGGAGGAGGGGAGGAGGAGGAGGATGAAAGAGGATGAGGAGAAGAGGAGGGAGGGAAGAGGAGGAGGGAGGAGGAGGAGGAGGAGTAAGAGGAAGGAGGAGGTAAGAGGGGATGAGGAGAGGATGAGGAGGGAGGGGGAGGGGAGGAGGGGAGGGGAGGGAGGAGGAGGAGGATGGGGAAGAGGGATGAGGAGGAAGAGGAGGGGAAGAGGAGGAGGGAGGGGGGAGGGGGAGGAGAAGAGGAGGGAGGGGAGAGGAGGAGTAAAGAAGGATGAGGAAGAGGGATGAGGAGGAGAGGAGGAGGAGGGGAGGAGGAGGGAGGAGGGGGAGGAGGAGGGGGAAGAGGATGAGGAGGAGGGTAAGAGAAGGGAAGAGGAGGAGGAAGGAGGAGGAGGAGGGGGAGGAGGGAGGGAGGAGGAGGAAGAGGAGGAGGAGGATGAGGAAGAGGAGGAGGAGGAGGAGGAGGAGGAAGAGGAGAGGGAGGAGGAGGAGGAGGAAGAGGAGGAGGAGGAGGAGAAGTAAGAGTAAGAGGAGTCAGGACGAAGGAGGAGGAGGAAGAGGGGAGGAGGAAGTAGGAGGAGGTCAGAGGAGGAGGGAGGAGGAGGAGGAAGAGGAAGAGGCAGAGGAAGAGGAAGAGGAGGAGGAGGAGGGGAGGAGGAGGAGGAGGAAGAGGAGGAGGAGGAGGTATGAGGCGGAGAAAAGGAGAATTTATTCCTTCTAAGGATATCAGAGCCGATATTGGCTATTCCCTTCAAGTGCTCATATATTGGATTCGCCTCTCACAACTCGATTTTCCGGATCCGGGCGCACTTTTCTTAACGCTACACAACACCATGCTAACATTTTGAGGAGAGAGGAGAGGAGTGAGAGAGAGAGAGAGAGAGAGATTTGATAACCTGCCGATAAACAGGTCTTTTCTTTGAATGCCTGTAAACAACTAAATAGGTCTTCATACGTTTCTATAATATATTTTCTTGAATGTAATTTATATATATATATATATAATATATATATATATATATATATATATATATATATATATATATATATATATATAATATATATATATATATATATATATATATATATATATATATATATATATATATATATATATATATATATATATATATATATATATATATATATATATATATATATATATATATATATATATATATATATATATGTTTCATTACCTTTGCTGTTAAGACTAGCCGACTGCCTTCCTTAAAATTTATGTATGTTAAATATTACTTCTTTTTCAATAAATGATCAAGTTTCTTATACTTTCCTGATCGAAACTCACAATCATACAAAAGCTGTTTCGCGAAACAGGATTCACACGTTAACATGTTTTTCGATCGTAATATGAATATAAACTAGGTTTCTCAATACTTGTTTAAAGAATAACATAATGCTTTTCATTAATATGAGCGAAAAGGAATTTTATTGATTGAAAACTCAGTCGCTCTATTCTTATCTGTTCCTTAAATCTTCGAGAACACTGACCATAAGTTCCTGTAGGATTTCGTGGAAAGAAATCCTTCCCTGATATAATATCCTTTTATTTTTGCGCCTCCTCATAAATCCTTCAAGCCCTTGTGACCACGAGGAAGGATTTATTTTGCCCCGACGAAGCGTTATCGTACGGCCTCGACACCAATTCTTCGCTCGAGAGACGGAAATTTATGGAACGGTCGCGCAAAGTTACAAAAGGTCCCTTTGCGGAGTTTCTAAACCTCATAGACTCATATTTCCTCTTAGGGGGTATGGTGCTGTCAGCGCACCTCATGCGGTGCACTGTGGGCATTACTTCATAAGGTTGTTTGTAGCCATCCCTTCGGCTCGTAGCTGCAACAACCCCTTTCATTCGTTTTAATGTGAATCCGTTCGTATTCTCTTTCTTCCATCTTACTTTCCTCAGCCCTCTCCTAGGAATTGTTTCAAAGTGCAATTGCAAAAGGTTTCCTTCCTGTTGCACCTTTCAAACCTTTTTATTCCTCTCAATTTCCCTTTCAGCGGTGAATGACCGCATCACCATAGGTCCCAGCACTTGCTTGGCCCTTGGCCTAAATCTTACATTCCATTCCATTCCACGAAAACAAGAGTCATTTGCATGAAGCAAATCACCATCAAAGTTCCCTGCCCCCTTTTGTAAATGCCCAATCAGCCCCCCAACCAAAATTGTTAGGGAATTCAACGAATTGTATCGAAAACGTCTGTGAACACTGACGCCAAACGCGAGACAAGAAGACTTAGCCCTCCCGGTTTTAGATTTCTGTAAAAGAAAACTATTGAGATGGCCGCTTGTCTGTCCGTCCGCACTTTTTCTGTCTGCCCTCAGATCCAAAACTGCTGAGGCTGGGGCTGCAAATTGGTATGTTGATCATCCACCCTCCAATCATCAAACATACCAAATTGCAGCCCTCTAGCCTCAGTAGTTTTTATTTTATTTAAGGTTAAGTTTAGCCACGACCGTGCTTCTGGCACCGCTATAGGTGCCAACAACACAGGCCACCACCTGCCCGTGGCTAAGAGTTTCATGCAGCATTATACGCTGCACAGAAAGGTCTTCATCTATTGGTTTTAATCCATGTTCTCGCATCTCGCTATTTCAAAGATCCGGAAGTTGGTAAAATGGAGGCTGCATCGCTGAATGCTTTTAGTCAACTTCAGCTCCGGTTACTCAGGTCAAAATCTAGCTGTATATATATACGCCGGCTGCATCTGCTCTTTTACAAAAAGTGAGGTCATCCCATTACGCTCCTTGGCTGAGCTTTTTACGATAATGCTCTCAAGTGTGGTAAAAGTTGAATTCCATCGCAGGCTCCATCCTCCTGGGATTTCAAGCTAAAGGCTTCTTATATACATCTGCCGCTGCTACGAAGGTATGTTATTTGTAGCGAGATTAGATATAGCCTACGAGTTCGTCACTCGAGAAATATGCTAAGTGACATTTTTTTCCAAAGACGGTAAATTTCTATGGAACTACAGTTTTCTTAAACTGAAGGTCATTCTATAATATATGCATATATATATATATATATATATATATATATATATATATATATATATATATATATATATATATATATATATATATATATATATATATATATATATATATATATATATATATATATATATATGTATATATATATATATTATATGTATTTTATTTGGATGAATTATAAATGGAAGTGTTCTCGTTCTGGGTCCAAAGCTGTTGAACTCAAAACTGCTTCTACCGGGCAGTCATGTAACAAAATATAGAAAACCTATTTATTTTCTATTAACCGATTTTAGATGACAGCCAATTGACCTAGAAAGAGGAAATGAATTTTGTCGACCATCCGAACTCGTGGTTCGTTGCACTTTTTTTTGTGAAAGTTAAAAAAATTTTTTTTTGCTAGGCCTATGTTTTTATTTCGACCGGAAGCTTTGCTTGTCCAGGTGTGAAGGAAAGAAGAATTTTAGAATTTTAGGTAGGCCTACTGTCTATTTCGACCGGGAACTTTCCTTGCCTAGCTTGAAGGAAAGAAGAATTAATATAAGAGACGAATGCTGGGACAAGGCAAACGTTCAAGAAGCTGGACAGCCAAGAAGAGGAATCCAAAAGCGAACAGGTATCAGGTAAAAGGCGGGAAGAAAGCAGTGCAATTGGTGCCGAAGGGACAAAGCAAAAAGACATCTGCGTTGACACGGAGTGCCTTCTATCGTGCGCCTCACACGGCCAACTGTAAAGTGGTAGTGTTCTCCGTCCCCCTGCGCCACCAACACCCATAACCCCCCTTTCCATCGATCCAGGAGAATTCATTGGAGAGCCTCCCATGAATCTACCCAAGATCTCTTCATGGTTTCCGGGTTCTGGGTTTAGGCCTAATGGGCTGTGGGTGTTGAGCTTTACAGTGCAAACGCACACACACACACACACACCACCGAAATCTCTCACTGCAGCCCTGTTGGCAATGGGGCGGAAACCCTCATTAGGTTTAACTTCGGCAACACCAGCGTAATAACTTGTAAATTACAACCGAAGGTGAAATTTCATTACCCCGGCGGTGCGTGGAGCATTCCTCGGCGCCGTCGAGAAGTGCAGGAATATCGATGACTTCCTGACCGAATCCTTCCGAAAAATGAGTCTATGAGGAATTGGTATATAAAATTTAGGACCAAAGGCTAAGCGCTTAGAGCTATGATGAGGTCATTCAACGCTGAAAGGAAAATTGAGAGTAATGAAAAAGTTTGAAAGGTTTAACAAGAGGGAAAAGCCTTTGGCAGTTGTACTAAGAAAAATTATTAGGAGAGGGTTGAGGAAAGTAAGATGGAAGAAAGAATATGAAGGGAGGTACAGTCAAAGGGGTTGCAGCAGCTCGGGTCCTGAGGAAGGGACGCTGCTAAAGATCCTTATTAAGTAATGCCTACAGTGCACCGCTTGGGTTGCACTGACGGCACTGTACCCCCTACTGAGTCATGTTTTTTGTTGCTGCTGCTATAAAGATGTCACTAAGTTCAGTTTAAGTTTTGAGTTGGGTGACGTTGGAGTTTAATGTATTTTGATTATTTTGCATTTGCTATATTTTTCCTTATATATGATTTGGGGAATTTTTTTTTTTACGTAGAGATGAGTTAAAAAGTGAAGTAAAATAACTTAATAAATATTAATGTTGACAATCTATGATGAAAATCGTTGAATTTACAAAAAAATGTCTTTCTCGTTGATTTCGGATATTCTTTATAGAACGACACACACACACATATGTATGTATGTATTCGTATATATACGTATGCATAAAATTATATATGTATATATAAACACACACATAAATATATATATATATATATATATATATATATATATATATATATATATATATATATATATATATATATATATATATATATATATATATATATATATATATATATATAATAACTGATTGAATTTACAGACCACCACCTCGAGAAGCATATATTAACTTGAAGCATCCTTTCATTCCAGGAATCTAACCGTCTTCATTAGGAAGACTGTGGGTAGGTTGGTAAGCATCCAGCCGCCGAGAGAGAGAGAGAGAGAGAGAGAGAGAGAGAGAGAGAGAGAGAGAGAGAGAGAGAGATAAGAACTTCATTTACCTGAGAAGTTCATTTGCTAATTTGATGGACCGCACGATTAAAAGGGCGTGTACCTGGCCCCCTTCTCCAGTAAGGGCCCAACTTCGGGGGCGTCCACATACTGAGAGACGAATGCGGAATACTAAACTAAAAAAAAATCTACTCAAGTGATCCCCTTAGGAAGGGCAGTGCCGTCAGTGCATCTCACGCGGTGCACTGTAGGCATTGCTTCAGGGCGAGTTCCAAGCTTTGGCTAAATAAGCAATACTAAACTTCACAATCAATTCTAGTGATCCCCACAGGGAGGGCACTGCCGTTGGTGCACGAGGTATTACTTAATAAGGTTCTTTGCGGCGTTCCTTCGGCCCCTAGCTGCAACCCCTCTCATTCCTTTGACTGTACCTCAGTTCATGTTCTTTCCTCCATCTTACTTGCCTCAACACTCTCCTGACACTTGTTGCATAGTGTAACTGATAATGGATTCCTCCTGTTACACCTTTAATAAAATCTTCTTTACTCTCACTTTCCTTTTAAGCGCTGAATGACCTCATCATCATAGGTCCCAGCGATTGGCCTTTGGCCTAAATTTTATATTTTCAATTCCTACTCTATCAATGCACTTAAAACGAATGATATGCGTTTGTGTCATCACCAACTGTCAGCAAATTAATGATTCATCAAGGTATATGTTTTTTAAACCTAAATCGAGAATTACACGTAACAATTAATATAATAAAATTAATACTGATGTTTTTATGTTAAAGAATACAACAGGAGATCGAACAGGTTATGCCGGTTAGAGTATCACTTACACCTTTCAAACCTTTTACTGTCAATTTCTATTTCAGCGCTGAATGACCTCATAGGTCCCAGTGCTTGGCCTTTGGGCTAAATTCTATATTCAACTCAACTCAGCTCACTAAATTCAGCGGTAAAATCCTTTTGGGGTTCCTTGGTCTAAAATAGGATTTTATGTAAGATGGGGAAAATAAATCAGAATTAAGTGAGATAGGTTTTCCATGATTAGGCCTCAAATACTCTGAGGGAATTTTCTTAGCGCAATAAATTGCTATTACACAACATCCGTTTATTGTACTTTAAGAATGTTTTAACCTTAGAAATGTTGTTTATAATGCCTGCATCATAAACCCGCTTTTTTATTTAACTGAATATACAAAATCTTTTATGTGTATATATAATCTTGTATCCAGAATTCTTGTTCTTCGTGCAGACTTAATTTTCAATCCTCTCTCTCTCTCTCTCTCTCTCTCTCTCTCTCTCTCTCTCTCTCTCTCTCTCTCTCTCTAAGATGTTCACATTCTCTTATACATTTCTTGCCTGGAGAACGTGTTTAGTTTACTCTCCTCCTCTCTCTCTCTCTAAGATGTTCACATTCTCTTATACATTTCTTGCCTGGAGAACGTGTTTAGTTTACTCTCCCTCTCTCTCTCTCTCTCTCTCTAGAATATTTGTATTCTCTTTTAAATTTCTTCCCCGGGGAACGCATTCTTCTAACTCTCTTTCTCTCTCTCTCTCGCCCCCCCCTTTGGTACTTATACCTTTTTCCCAGTGTTCCTCCCATTCTCTCTCTCTCTCTCTCTCTCTCTCTCTCTCTCTCTTTTACTCTATTTTGTCATTCTCTCTTCCTTTGGTACATAGATATTTCTCCTCACTCCCTCCACCCGGTCCCCCTCTCTCTCTTGCCATCCTTTGCTCCATCATGTTCCGGTAATTCCCTCCTTATTTTCTCTTCTCTCTCTCTCTCTCTCTCTCTCTCTCTCTCTCTCTCTCTCTCTCTCTCTCTCTCTCCCCTCAAATGAGATTAAAACAGATATGGGACGCCGTCATGGGACCTTAATTGCTCTGTTAGGAAATTAGGGTTTTTTAGAACGTAATTTCCCTGTAAAGGTACACTCTTGTTTCCCTTCTCATTAGCATAATGATGAGAGAGAGAGAGAGAGAGAGAGAGAGAGAGAGAGAGAGAGAGAGAGAGAGAGATCCAGAGATTATACACAGATTATAACATTGGAATATATGCAGAAGATAAATTATCATGTAACAAGAGAGAGTTATAAGAGAGAGAGAGAGAGAGTTAAGAGAGAATGCCCCGAGAGAGACACATGAATTCATTGCAAATGAGAGAGAGAGAATCCAGCTCTGCTCATTTGAATGACGAATATAACGTTGACAGAGATATATATATAGAGATATAAACACCTCTCTCTCTCTCTCTCTCTGTCTCTCTGTCTCCCTTCTATTTATCTCTCTCTTGTCTATTATTATTATTATTATTATTATATATTATTATTATGCAGAAGATAACCTTATTCATATGTAATCTTCAGTAGTCCACCACTTGCTGTTTGGGCAAATGAGATTAAAACCTTGACAACATGTCAGTTATAATGTCAAGCTATAACCTTGGAAGGAACATTTCATGAATGTAATGCAGTTAAGTAACTCGTTATTAATTTGAATGCACCTTGGGCCCGCGCGGTTATAATGTAAGCTAGAAGGCTGGAACATTTCTGAATGCAGTTAAGACAGGTGAATCAGTAATTCCAAATGATTGATTTGGCGTGAAGGAGTTTTCAGTAAATACTAAAGCTGTTCTCTGCTCATTTGCATACGTGCATATGTATATATATATATATATATATATATATATATATATATATATATATATATATATATATATATACACACACACATAAACACCTCTCTCTCTCTGTCTCTGTCTCTGTCTCTCTGTCTCTCTCTGTTATCTCTCTCTCTCTTGTGTTATATATATATATATATATATATATATATATATATATATATATATATTATATATATATATGTGTATATATACAGTATATATATCTTCTAGTATCTTTCTCCCTCTCTCTCTCTCTCTCTCTTTCTCTCTCTCTCTGGCACACACCTACGCAGTTTCCCTGTCTGTCTCTCTGTCTTTCTCTCAAGCACAATCAACGCTTTTTCCCCCCTTCCTCTCCCTGACACGAAACACGAAAAAGAGTGATTAAAGATAGGCCTACAACAGAAAGACTCGTTTCGTATTTGAGACCAACAACTGAGGCGTGTCATACCTGTCTCTACATCTGGGTGTTGGGCACGGGGCGGATAGAACAGGGTACAAAACACAGTAAAAATTGGAAAGGTGACATTCAAGAGCCGAGATATGTCAAAGGTTCAGCCCCAGCTTCGCTGTAGTTCAGTACAGTTCAGTCACCTTCTGAAGGAATGCGTCGATTGATAGCAATTTTTAACTTGCACTGTTCCCCGAGGAAAGACGGGGAAGGATTTTGAACGCCGTATAGCTCACCCGTGTTCAGTCATGCGGGAGAGAAAAGAATATGTCCATTTTTCATTTTTATAACTTTTCAGTTGATATACTGAACTCTGTGGAGAAAATGTTTCCATTTTTCGTTTTTACTAACTTTTCAGTTGATAAACTGAATTCTGTGTGAAACAGTATTTCCATTTTCCATTTTTACTAACTTTTCAGTTGATTAACTGAACTCTATGGAGAAAGAATGTCCATTTTCCATTTTTATTAACTTTTCAGTTGATAAACTAAAAACTGTGGATTTAATTTTATGATTTCTTGAAATTTGTATTTAATTTTTCATTTTTGATAACTTTTCAGTTGATAAACTGAAAACGGTGGGTTTATTTTTTTATTGCTTGAAGTTATTTTGCATTCCATTTTTCGTTCTTACTAACTTTCCAGTTGTTGAAACTAAACAACGAATTTATTTTTGTGATTGTCTGAAATCTGTATTCCATTTTTTCATTTTTGCTAACTTTTCACTTGATAAACTGAAGTCAGTCGGTTAATTTTATGACTGCCTGAAATTTGTATCCAATTTATCATTTTTACTAACTTTTCAGTTGATAAGCTGAAGCATGTTTATTTATTTTTGTATTGGTTCAAATTTGTGATTCTGTTTGTAAGCCAGGTTATAAAATAATAATAATAATAATAATAATAATAATAATAATAATAATAATAATAATAATGACGAAGTTGTGAAGTCTCTTATCGATCAGAAACGAACTTTTTCAGCCTGACGAGAAATCGAAGTCAACTTCTGAAGTTGTTGTTCTTAAGTAATTGCTAAGAAACTTCATCTATTGGCTCTCGGGAACATAATACCTCGATAAACACGCCTGCCAAAATGAAGTTGATCGTTTCTACACAAACTCTCTCTCTCTCTCTCCCCTCTCTCTCTCTCTCTCTCTCTCTCTCTCTCTCTCTCTCTCTCTCTCTCTCTATATATATATATATATATATATATATATACATATCCGTTATCTTATTCATCTCTCTCTCGCTCTCTGTTTATCTTATTCATCTCTGTCTCTTATCTTATTCATATTCATCTCTCTCTCTCTCTCTCTCTCTCTCTCTCTCTCTCTCTCTCTCTCTCTCTCTCTTCCTTGATACGCACAGTCTCTCTCCATCTATCTTGCCTTGACTGCATTTTCAACAAAACGCTTCTCACTCAGACACGCTCATACATCTCTCTCTCTCTCTCTCTCTCTCTCTCTCTCTCTCTCTCTCTCTCTCTCTCTCTCTCTCTCCTCCTTCTCCTTCTCTCCCTCTCATTCCTCTAACTAAATCTGCAGTTACGTTAACATTCACAATATAATTCCCAGCAGGTAACTAACTATATTCTGAAGTCCTGAAACACATTCAGACATTTCAGTTTAAAATTTAAAAATCTCTTTCGATCTGTAATACTGGACTGAATCCTGAAGGGGGTAAAGTCAGAACTATCTATTTTTCTAAGTCTCTCTCTCTCTCTCTCTCTCCCTCTCCCTCTTTTAATGTAAGGATTTCTGGTGCTTCCAGTTACGCTGTAATAGCCTTTCGATGTTTCTTATTTTAGATTTCGCTGTATTTCCAATCTTGATTATTTACTTTTTTAGTTTTCGGTAAAAGAAAACTATTGAGACGGCTATTTGCCTGCCGTCCGAACTTTTTCTGTCCGCCCTCAGATCTTAAAAACGCCGAGGCTAGAAGGCTGCAAATTGGTATGTTGATCATCCACCCTCCAATCATGAAATATACCAAATTGCAGCCCTCTAGTCTTAGCAATTTTTATTTCATTTAAGGTTAAAGTTAGCCATGATCGTGCGTCTGGCACCGTTATAGGTGCCAACAGCACTGGCCACCACCGGGCCGTGGCTGAAATTTTCATGGACCGCGGCTGAGAGTTTCATGGGCCGTGTCTGAGAATTGTCATATAGCATTATACGCTGTACAGAAAACTTGATTGCGCCGAAGAAACTTCGGCGCATTTTTCGCTTGTTTAATCTTGATTTGATTTGTTTTCTGAGCCAGGAAACCCTATTTCGCTTTATTTTCTATACTTTCCCCTGGTACTTTCTCTCTGTTTATATTCTTTTTTACTGACTGATGACACTCTCCAGTTCGTTTTATTTTTTATACTTTCCCTACTACTTTCTCTCTCTGTGTTCTTTCATTTATCTTTTATTTCATTTTGTTTTTTCCTGACCCTAGAAACTCCTTTTTTCGTTTTGTCGTTTATACTTTCACCTGCTACTTTCTCTCCGTTTTCTTTCATTCTCCTGCATTTTCGTGTTTCCTGCCTGAAGGTATTTGTGTTCTCTCTCTCTCTCTCTCTCTCTCTCTCTCTCTCTCTCTCTCTCTCTCTCTCTCTCTCACTCCCCCTTTTAGCTGAGAATGGACAGCGCTGTCCATATTTAAAGCCAATTTCATCCTCGATATATCCTTTGGAATTCATTTATGGAATCAGTCTCTCTCTCTGTCTGTCTGTCTGTCTTTATTATTTCTAATCAAGAAGAGTTATCTGTCTGTCTGTCTGTCTGTCTGTCTTTACATCCCTCTTATACAAGAATGCTTATTTTCAAACACGCTCTCTCTCTCTCTCTCTCAACTGCGAACGGACAGCTATCAAGACACACGAGTGATTGAACTCGGGGAAAAATCGCTTTAAAAAAGAAACTTTTCTGAAACAGAAAAGAATAAACTTTTTGTAATTAACCAATGCATCCAGGTCCCCAGTGGAAACGAGCATCTCTCTCTCTCTCTCTCTCTCTCTCTCTCTCTCTCTCTATTTATATCCCTCTTAAACAAGTATACTCTCTCACACACAGACTTGCATATTTCTCTCTCTCTCTCTTTCTCTCTTTATTGCTCTTTGTGTCTATTGCTATTCTGGGTAGTCTATTTTTTTATTATTATTATTAATATTATTCCCCAACTGGTCCAAAGTTGAGAGAGAGAGAGAGAGAGAGAGAATATGAATGTATGTGTTTGAGAATGAGCATTCTTGTATAAGAGGGATTTAAAGAGAGAGAGAGAGAGAGAGAGAGAGTTAGAGAGAGAGAGAGAGAGAGAGAGAGAGAGAGAGAAAGGACGGGAGAGAAAGATAAATCGATCGAGAGAGAGAGAGAGAGAGAGAGAGAGAGAGAGAGAGAGAGAGAGAGAGAGAGAGAGATGCACACCTTCACTCAGGACCTGGAAGCATTCGTTAATTAGAAAAAGTTTCGTCTTTTCTGCTTCGGAAAAGTTTCTTTTTAAAGCAAATTTTTCTCGAGTTCCATTACTCGTGTGTCTTGATAGCTGTCCATTCGCAGTTGAGAGAGAGAGAGAGAGAGAGAGAGAGAGAGAGAGAGAGAAACTCTTCTGATTAGGGAAGTAATGTAATGAATTCAGATACCTCGCAAGGATATCGTTGGTGAAACTGGCTTTTAGCTATGGACAGAGGTGTCCTTTCTCAGTTAAAGAGAGAGAGAGAGAGAGAGAGAGAGAGAGAGAGAGAGAGAGAGAGAGAGAGAGAGAGAGATACTCTTTTGATTAGGAAATAATAAAATGATATCAGATACTTTGCGAGAATATTTTGTTTGAAACTGGCTGTTATTTATGGACTTCGCTGTCCATTCTGATTCTCAGCTGAGAGAGAGAGAGAGAGAGAGAGAGAGAGAGAGAGAGAGAGAGAGAGAGAGAGAGAGAGAGAGAGAGATACTCTTTTGATTCATGACATATTATAATTCATTATACTTTGCAATGATATCGTGCGTGCAATTGGCTTTTAATTTTGCACTGACACGGGGTCAAATAACCTAGATGTCGTGACGCCAGTTGTAGTGGTCATTAATTAATCAATTAATCAATTATGGACTGATTGTCTGTGGGGCAGTTAGAAATGGATTACTGATGATATAAGAATTATTACAATACAGTGTAATAAGAGCATTAAAGTCTCCTATGCACCAAGGAATGATACCTGAGAAGAAATATGGGATGAACTTTAAATAAAACTGTAAAATTCTATGGAGGAAATACCTGGAAGAGAGATGAGGGTTATTGTTAGTGAATATTCATTCGAATGCCGATCGGGACATGAAGGTATGAAAGAGTTAATGGGCAAGGAAGGACTGGAAGAGACTCTAAGTGATAATAGGGAACAATTTAGTAAATTTCATCACTCGAGGAACATGTTACGCGCCACTTCCAACGAAATTCAGGTCAGAGCAAGAATTTTTCTCGAACAATCGAGAAGAATCTGGCATGGAGAAAGAGGTTATGCTCCGCCTCGGTTAAGGGTCGAAAATTGCTTTGAATATAAAGAGTTTTTCGCCCAAAGAGACGCGTTTTGAGGGACTTGCGTCGTCGAGAATCATGCTAAACGCCACACGACGGGCCAGTTTACATCTAGACCGTGTTTCAGGAGAGCCGTTATAAGGGAAAACTATCAAAGATACTAACGTTATTTGCCTAGCTGCGTGACAGCCAATCAGCGCTCGGCATATTCAGTGTTCTTTGAACTTCCGTGGCTGCTTCGTAAACAAAACGGTTTCATTGGTGTTATAGTCGGTATGGCCAATCGTTGGGTGATAGTATTACCCCTAGATTGAGTTTAGACAACGTAGATTCTATGGAAGTGTTCGACTTGGCCTGGTCTTCTGTGGATAGTGTGAAAAAGCAAAAAATCAAAAGAGCCGTTTGTGTGTGTGTATGTGTGTGTGTGTGTGTAGGTGGCTTCTATGGTGAAGGAAAGGCTATTTTGAATAGTACTTCTCGTTTACCTGATTGTGATGATAATGATTATGAGTCTTTTCTGGTTAAAGGCCTTGGTGACAGTGCTCAAATTGAGGAAGGAAATATCATAATAAGTGAGAATAAGGAGGAAACCAGTGGTATGAAGGAGAATAGCGGAAAGGGGAAAAGGTACAGTTAAGGCTAATAGCCTAGTGTGAAAGATAGGGAAAATGCTTCTTTATTATTACAATAAACATTGACAGTGACACCTCAGATGACGAGTGGGTGCATTCCTATAACAGTGATGGTGATAAAGATTGTGATGATCCATTGGCTCCCCCAACCCCACCCCATCCCTTGTGCCACTGGCAGCCCTGTACACCTGTACGTATGTGAAAGTGTGCCACCTGCTTCAGTTTTAAGGAACCGTTCTAAACCAGCAGTGGTTCCCAACCTCTGAAACCTTCATGACTGGTGAGGCTGAACACTTGGTAAGGCTGGAAAATGGAATTAAAAGGTTTAGTAGACGAGAAACAAGGCTGTTGATGATGTTAAAAGGCACAAGAGCATTGGCCTGTCTTACTAAAACCAGCAGTGGTTCCCAACCTGTGGAACCTCCATTTGTGAGTTGAACATCCGGCATGGCCTGAAAATGGAATAAAGAGGTTTAGCAGACGAGAAACAAAGGCTTTTGATATTGTTAAAAGGCACAAGAAAAGGCACAAGAATCTTGGCCTGTCTTAACAAAGTCAGCAGTGGTTCCCAACCTGTGGAACCTTCAGTTGGTGAGGCTGAACATCTAGTATGGCTGGAAATTGGAAGAATAAGGTTGAACAGACGAGAAACAAGGGCTGTTGATAGTATTAAAAGACACAAGAGCCTTGGGCTGTCTTACCAAAGCCTTGTTAAGAAGACTAGTATTAAGAAAACTGTTCTTCCAAGGCCAGTCCTCCTTGAAACTGTAAGAACTATCGTTTCTCCATAGTGAGGGAAGAGGTGATTGATTTGATTTCCAAGGAATACTGGTCAATAGGGGGTTACAGCTTGCAGATTTCATACCTTTATGGAAACATCAGCAGGGAACCCGTCTTGAGGGAGCGATGCCAGGCAGAAGTAAACAAGAAGTGGACATCGGGCTACTCAGTTACCCTAACACTCTGCAAGGCTTCCGTCCTCTGCATTCATGCAGTGACTGCTACGAGGAAAAGCTGTCTGAGAGAGAAACAACAATAGAGGGCCTGAGAGACATAAAAAATAACAGAGGCTGTTCCAGGTTGTCCATGCATGCATATAACTCCTGCCAGTTTACATAACACAGCCAAACACAGCCTGAACTGACAATGTTTGGAGTCTCACCTCAGCATCAGACACTGTACGAGAAATACCTTGACTGGAACAATAGCAACAAGCCTTATGTCCAGTTTTTGTTCTAGTTGTTCCAGGCTTTACGCCCGTAAGCACAACCTGAACTGACAATGTTTGGAGTGTCACATCAGCATCAGGACACTGTACGAGAAATACCTTGATTGGAAAGATATCAGCTAGTACTCTGTCACCGTGGTGGAGCTGAAAACAAGAGTCAAGTCGCCACTTTCATATCAGTTTTCGCCTTTTGAAGAAGGATGCTCGCAGTAACTCCACCCCTACCTCCAGGCCCTTTCTTCCTTGGTGATGGCCCTGCCTTGCTTATGGGTTGACGCAACTGACTACTCAACAAAAGTAATAAACAAGACAAGAACTCAAATTTTGGTGAGTAAATGATTTTTGGCCCTTTTTCATCTTTTTCATACTTTTTCATCCTTTTTCATCCATTCATAATGATTTTTTTGTGCCTAAAACACCACTATCTTCACCATTATCAATTTTTTTACAAGGTTGCTAGGAATATAATGATCAGATAAAATTTTTTTGATGTTTATTTACTAAATATCAATTTAATTTTTACCTTTTTTTTTTTACATTAATCACGATTATCTTCACCATTGATCATTATTCATAAGTTTGTTGGGATCATTATTAATTTTTTTCAAGTTCTGGATATTTTTTTATTTTGTTTGTAATAATAATCACCATTATATTCATCATTATTCATTATTCATAAGTTTGCTGTGATTACTATTAACATAACTCAGTAACATGCGTGTTAGTATTTATTGGTGTTTATTGACTGTGACAATATTTTGGAAGTTTTATTTTTATATGTTTTGATTTTTTTCATCATTTTTTTAATCATTATTCACAGGTTTGTTAGTATCATTATTAAGTTACTTCATGATATGTTTGTTGCTGTTGAGAAAATGCTATTATGATAACATTTATAGAAACAATATTTATTGCTGTTTTAATAATATTATTTGATATATTGTGACAGTATTTTTAGAAACAATATGTATTGCTGTTGTGGCAATATTTGTTGCTGTTGTGATAATGTTTTTGCGAACGTTTATTGTTGTTTTGACAATATTAATGTATGCTGTTGTGGTAATATTTTTGGAAACAGTATTCATTGCTCTTGTGACAATAGTTTTTGCGGTTGTGATAATATTTTTAGAAACTAATTATTGCTATTGTAACAATAATTTTTGATATTGGGATAATATTTATGGAAACAATATTTATTATTGCTTTCGTGACAGTTTTTGTTGCTTTTTGCATAATGTTTTTGAAGCAATATTTATTGCTGTTTTGATAATATTTTTTTTATTTTGATGATAGATTTATTATTGCTGTTGTGACAGTATTTATTAATATTGCGACAGTTTTTGAAATATTTGGTTATTTTTTTAAACGAAAAGGGGGTCGAAAGTCTGGTTTGGAGCGAATTTTATCATATTATTACACAATCCAACACTGTAAAACATCATAAGGCACAAATACAAACAATATCTTATGGATTTTATACCGTAAAACCATGATGAAATACAATTTCAGGGAATGATTGGGGAATTGTATGAAAAATGACATACCCACATATTTTTACAAATATCTTAAAAACTAATAAACTCCTTATTTAGAAAATTAATGCGTACTAATAATTTATTTAGATTAATTTACTTATAATTAGCTTTAATTTAAAATTATGTAAAGTTGTGGCAATATAAATAACGATGTTGATGCGATTTCAGAGTTGGTCATTTTCAATCGTGATTTACTTAGCTTTTGCAAAAAGGAGTAGATTTAGGCAGTGACCACCAATTTCTCTCTCTCTCTCTCTCTCTCTCTCTCTCTCTCTCTCTCTCTCTCTCTCTCTCTCTCTCTCTCTCCATTCCAAATATTTGCCAGATGGTAATAGTCCTTTCTGAAGCCTTCAAACAAGTTCAGGCATTTCAATTGGAAGGCTCCTTCGCTTCAGAATATTGCTTTGATTCCTAAGCCTCTTTCAATGTGGGCATTTTTGCGGCTTCCAGAATAGTCATGCCCTTGTTTTGTAAATTTACTTTAACTTAAAAATTTCTGGTGCTTCCAAGTTGTAAAGTAGGAATTGTAGGAATTCTCGGTGTTTCCAAATAACGAAGTCAAACCCTTGTTTTGTAGAAATTCCTGATGCTTTCAAACGATAAAGTCATACCCTTGTTTTGTAGAAATTCCTGATGCTTTCAAACGATAAAGTCATACCTTCGTTTTGTGAAATTCTGGCGCTTTCAAATGATAAATTCATACCCTTGTTTTGTAGTAATTCCTGATGCTTTCAAACGATAAAGTCATACCCTTATTTTGTAAGGGTCTTTTAATGTAAAAATTCCTAGTGATTTAAATACACTTTTCTACTCTATTCTATTTTCCCGATTTTTATATTTTCCTGTTAATCTGAATAGGCCTCGTTTTCCTCACATCGCAATTTTCCCGTGACTAATGACGTCATTTCCCCTGGTTTATTGTATCTTTTCGCTGTCAGCGTCCCAAACAGGTATTTCACGAGTGCATATATAGCACTCCAATTTACATCTATATTGAAAGTCAGTTTGTTGCCGGAACAGCACTTAAGGTGAGACAGCAAATCTGCATTCAGATAATTCTGGACGTTTCTCCGAACAAGGAGAGTGTGTTAATATTATTTCGCTTTAAATCTTAAGTTTAGAGAAGTTTAGAGGTTTCTAAGTCATTCTTTTTGTCAGGGAAGACTTGATTATCATCTAGAGTAAAGGTTTCTTCCGTCAGAATCCATTTACTAAAGATGTTTCACTCCTAGCATTCAATAAGTTATCGAAAGAGATTGTTGTGATGAATTGTGATCACTTTTCATCCGAAAGAATCGCTTTTAGATCGTATGACATTAATGTAATTTCTTGCCAAAATTACCTTAGGTGAGATATTATTATTTTCGAGACTGCATTTACTAGATTCTAGAATCGTTCAGTGTAAGGAATTCTAACTAGAATTAACGATAGGGGGCATTTAAAAGACCGCAGAGCAAGGCTATCCAATCCCCTTTGGCTAAATCTCCTTCTAAGTGAGTCTAGGATTTTAAAGAAGTTGCTCTTATAATTATATCATTTAAAGCGTCACTCAGGGAAAGGATTTAAGTCTTTTACATTTATATAGCATCACAGAAACCTATAGAACGCGAAACTTAATCCCGTTATCGAGATAAAGCCCATGAACGAGATAAGAATCAAACGAAATGGAGCTTTGCAACTGAGGAGGAGATAGACCCTTTTCTTAGCTTGACGATAATCGTAAGTCATAGAAAACGGTCTTTGCGATCTTTGAATTTCCCATTTTCTATGATTGGCTTCGTGTTTTTCATTTTAAACAAAATTTAAGATGTATTTTTATTCTGGGGATTCATTTCATCTCTGATGTTAATTATTTACTTAAGAGCAAGGTTGGGTTAGTAAACAAATAAAGGTTAATAACAATAATAATAATACCCAGTTATTATCAAGTAATCCTCTCTCTCTCTCTCTCTCTCTCTCTCTCTCTCTCTCTCTCTTTATCACAGCTCTCTCTTATACTTTACTCAGGCGGAATAATAGTTAATCCCTGGCTGTTCAGAAAATTTGAAATATTTGTTCGCTCTTGTAACTTACCAAAGGAAATATGGATCTCAGCCAGAACTTTGTGAGGTCTCTGAGAGCATTTATCCTATTTTTGTCAAGCGTCCGAGTCTTTTAAAACAGCGAGGTAACAGAACTTCTATTAATAGCAGAGTCCTTCTATCTTCCTCTCGGACTAATGTTTATTGGTCGAGATAAAAACCCCGTTTGTTTCTCTCTCTCTCTCTCTCTCTCTCTCTCTCTCTCTCTCTCTCTCTCTCTCTCTCTCTCTCTCTCTTCGTGTTATCACCCGGTATTTATTATCTTCACTTAACTCTCCCTTTTAGACACAGGAAGATTTATTTGCTTTTGAGAGAGAGAGAGAGAGAGAGAGAGAGAGAGAGAGAGAGAGAGAGAGAGAGAGAGAGAAAAGGCCGGGTGCGTATATATGGGCGTTTGATAGTGTGAATGCTCGTTCATGTGGTATATATGTATATAGGCTATATATATTTATATATTCATATATGTATATATATATTTTATGTATATACTGTATGTATATGTGTATATAATGTATCTAGTAGTAGTAGTAGAAGTATCAGTAATGATAGTAGAGCTACTAGTAGGCTATTGCTGCTACCAGTAGTAGTAGTAGTACTGCAACTGCTACTACTAGTAGTAATAGTAGTAGTAATGGGCATAGAGCTACTAGTACTGCAACTACTAGTAGTAGCAGTAGCAGTAGCAGTAGTAGTAGTAGTAGTAGTAGTAGTAGTACTGCAACTTCAATTGCTAGCAGTAGTAGTAGTATTAGTAGAGCTACTAGTACTGCTACTACTACTAGTAATAGTAGTAATAGCAAGAAGGCTACTACTACTACTACTACTACTACTAGTGGTAGCTCCTGCCATCATTTCCCTACTTCCTAAACTTCGCCATCAAGGAAATACTGATCTTATCCAGAACTACTTCGTCTTAGTTACATTCTCTCTCTCTCTCTCTCTCTCTCTCTCTCTCTCTCTCTCTCATTTCTGTCTATCTCTAACTCGTTAAAAGATAGAGGTAAATGCGCCGAAGTTTTTTCGGCGCAATCGAGTTTTCTGTTCATCGTATAATGAAGGCCACCGAAAATAGATCTATGTTTCG
Source organism: Macrobrachium rosenbergii (assembly GCF_040412425.1). Classification (NCBI taxonomy): domain Eukaryota; kingdom Metazoa; phylum Arthropoda; class Malacostraca; order Decapoda; family Palaemonidae; genus Macrobrachium; species Macrobrachium rosenbergii. Next base: position 23,784,575 of record NC_089763.1, on the reverse strand, counting down.
GTGGTCTGGTATAATGCTGTATGAGGCGCGGCCCATGAAACTTTAACCACGGCCCAGTGGTGGCATGGCCTATACCGCTGCCAGACGCACGTTTATGGCCAAATTTAACCTTAAATAAAATAAACACTACTGAGGCTAGAGGGCTGCAATTTGGTATGTTTGATGATTGGAGGGTGGATGATCAACATACCAATTTGCAGCCTTGTAGCATCAGTAGTTTATACGATCTGAGGGCGGACTGAAAAAGGTGCGGACGGACAGACAAAGCCGGCACAAGAGTTTTCTTTTCAGAAAACTAAAACAGAACAGGAATTAATAGCAATCTTGGGAGAATGTCCTTCTTGCTCTGAGGCTGCTTACTGGTCGAGATTAAAAACGTATTTGGTCTTTCTCTCTCTCCTTCCGTTATCGCCCGGTATTTATTGTCTTCCCTGAGGTCTGTTTAGATACAGGAAGTTTTATTTACGTCCGGGAGTTGTCCTCAGAGAGAGAGAGAGAGAGAGAGAGAGAGAGAGAGAGAGAGAGAGAGAGAGAGAGAGAGAATTTATTTACGTCAGGAGTTGCCCTGAGAGAGAGAGAGAGAGAGAGAGAGAGAGAGAGAGAGAGAGAGAGAGAGAGAGAGAACGTGGACATGTGTTTGTGTGTGTGTGTGTGTGTGTGAGAGAGAGAGAGAAACTGGGCATGTGTTTGTGTATATTGGAAAGGGAGAGAGAGAGAGAGAGAAACAGAAACTGGACATGTCTTTGTGTATGTTGGAAGAAGAGAGAGAGAGAGAGAGAGAGAGAGAGAGAGAGAGAGAGAGAGAGAGAGAGAGAGAGAGAGACGCAGTCGTTAATTAGGATGTTTCTTCTTTTCAGCTCATTGCTTTAAAAAGTTTTTGTTTTGTTTCTTTTGAGTTTCAGTACAAGTCTCTGTCGAATTCAAGAGAGAGAGAGAGAGAGAGAGAGAGAGAGAGAGAGAGAGAGAGAGAGAGAGAGAGAGAGAGAGAGAGAGAGGTACTTCGCTATAATGAAACTGGGCCTTACATTGGTTTTTAATTGTCTGTTATCTTTATCTGAATAAACAAGGCAAGAAAACATTATTTATCCCGTCAGTTCATGAACAGTACTCTAAAAGACATCTGTCTTATCGCCTGACTGGAGATTGCCAGGAATGATACACGAACGACGAAAGCAGACTTCAGAGTTCCTTCGGACGCAATTGCGTTCGCTCTGCCTGAATTTGGTGGCAGATACAGTCAGTCTGACTTTGTAGAAATGGGAGGTTGAAAGACAAGACGCAGCAAATGTCAGGAGGCAACAGGGAAAGTTCAGTAAGAACAGAAACTCTAAGGATTTTCCATTTTCTTCATAATTCTGATTCCAGTCGACTGATAGTAATATTAGTGTGGCAATCCCAGATGATATAATTTTTTTTTTTAATATTCTCTTTTCATCTTGCAGGAGAAATCATATTCATTTCGTTTCCATTGATCTTCAAGTTAATAAAATTGGACTTTGGGAATAGGGTGGGTTACCGCCTGCGTTGTGGGTTGAGTGATGCGCTGTACATCAGGTTCTTTACGGTATTTTAGTCCTTTTTCAGTTTTATTAGGAATATAATAATTCCTTTTTTCAGTTTGTTTAGGAATATAATTTCTTTCCTTTTTTCATTTTATTAGGAATGAATATAATTCCTTTCCTTTTTCAATTTTATTAGAATATAATTCCTTTAATTTTCAGTTTTATTATGAATGAATATAATTCTTTCCTTTTTCCAGTGTTATTAGAATAATTCTTTTTTTTCAGTTCTATAGAATGTCCTTTCCTTTTTTCAGTTTTATTATGAATGTAATTCTTTCCTTTTTTCAGTTTTATTATGAATGTACTTCCTTTCCTTTTTCAGTTTTATTAGGAATATAATTCTTTCCTTCTTTCAGTGTTATTATGAATAAATATAATTCCTTTCCGTTTTCAGTTTTACAAGGAACATAATTCCTTTCCTTTCTCAGTTTAATTAGGAATATAAGTCTTTCCTTTTCTCAATTTTAATAGGAATATAATTCCTTTTCCAGTATTATCAGGAATTTAATTTCTTTCCTTTCTAAACTTTATCAGGAATATAATTTCTTTCCCCCTTCAGTTTTATCAGAAATAATTCCTTTCCTTTTTAAACTTTAATAGGAATACAGTTCATTTAATTTTTCAATTTCATTAAGAATATAATTCCTTTCCTTTGCCAATTTTAGCAGGAATATAACTCCCGTTCTTTTTGTTCATCTCCATAATAACTACCGCGACACAGGCTGTGCATGAACCCAGCCCAGAATTGCGGGGAAATACCTGTTATCCCGAGTCAACATCCCAACAGGTATTTCACAAGTGCACCTGACACGCGAATTTACATCTATATTGAAAGTCAGTTTGTTGCTAAATCAACATTCAGGGCGAGACAGCGAATCTGCATTCTGATAATTTGGGAAATCTCTCGCAATCACGACTGGGGAGTTGAGTTGAAAATCTGAGGGCTGGTCTCATATTAATAGTTTGTTTTGACTTTCATCTCCGATAGATTCTTGAAAATGCAGGCGTTTGGGATTTCTTATTCATATTCTTTTGCCTTTTTATTATTATTCTTTCGGTTTGCTTTCCATAAATCCTTGGAACTTTCAGTGTTAGGAATTATTATGCTCCTTAGCAAAGGGGAGTTTTTAGAAGAACACCACAAATCTGCCAGTGAGGAGGTTCCAATACTCTTTGGATGTAATATGGAGGGCGCCCTGTATGGCCAAATCCCCTTCCGAATGACTTGATAGGGATAACTAATTATGATAATAATAATAATAATAATAATAATAATAATAATAATAATAATAATAATAATAATAATAATAACATAAAAGAGTTTTGCTTCAACCCGAAACGAGCGATTGAACCATCTTCTAAAAGTGGAAAAGATTAAGCTGAAAAAGAAAATAATTTTATTTAATAGGTCAGAGATTCTGTTTTCACTTAAAAGCTTTCAAGCTTTGCTGCCAAACTCAAAGGGGTTCCTTTCACTGGTGACCTTGACCTCGGAGTGACCTTGTATGCCGTTAACACGTCTAATCTCTAGTGGCTAAAAGACTAAATACTGTCGTTCCTAGGTGAGGTTAGTTGGTCAGGTTAGATTGGTTATGATAGTTTAGGCTGGGTAGGTTAGGTGTTAGGTTAAGTTAGGGTAGGTTGGGTTTTAGGTTAAGCTTAGGGTAGATTAAGTTGGGTAGGTTAGGTTAAGATTAGGTTAGATTAGTTAGGTTGGTTAGGTTAGGCAGGTTAGGTTAGGTTTAGGTTATTTTAGTTCCTGACGCACTATAAATACGACGTAACATTCTCTCTCTCTCTCTCTCTCTCTCTCTCTCTCTCTCTCTCACATATGTCTTGTAAACAGCCTTCGTGATATAGGCCTAAGCACGTGGACACACACACACACACTCTCTCTCTCTCTCTCTCTCTCTCTCTGAGATATCCTCTCTCTCTCTTTGATATATATATCTCTTTCTCTCTCTCTCTCTCTCTCTCTCTCTCTCCAGAAAGCGCAAGGACATCCTCCATAGATCTCAT
>NC_089763.1:23758494-23773494 GCF_040412425.1 Macrobrachium rosenbergii | reverse complement strand
ACAGCTTACGATTTAATGAAATTCGAGATCAACAGCTTATTGGTTCATGACGATAACGCCATCGCCAGCATAAGCCCTGTTACATCAAACTGGGCTGTTCTACTTAATATCGTGTTCTTGAGTAGAATCAACTATGCTAAGTCCTTAACCCCCTTTTTATTTTTTTCTAATTTGTATTATAATACAAATATTTATTTTTCTTTAATTCAATTTTAATTTATTTTTACTTAAATTTTTATTTATATTTTTATTTATTTTGAATGCTTTCATTATTATTATTATTAGTTTATATTCTTAATTATTTATATTTAATGTTATTCATATTTATGTATTTTTAATTAAAAATTTTTTTTTTACGATTTAGTGAAACTCGAAATCAACAGCTGATCAGGTAGTGACGATGACGTCATCGCCAGCATCCATCTTATGACGTCATCTCTATCATCCCTCTCATGACTTCATCGCCATTATTTCTGTTTTAACACGTCATCGCCAGCGTCCCTCTTATGACGTCATCGCCAGCGGTCCTCTTATGGCGTCATCGTCAGCGTCCCTTTTATGACGTCATCGCCAGCGTCCCTCTTATGACGTCATTGCCAGCGTTCCTCTCATGACGTCATCGCCAGCGTCCCTCTTATGACGTCATCAAAAGCGTCCCTCTTATGACGTCATCAAAAGCGGTAGCCCCCTTATATCAAAGAAGAAAGTACTGTTGTTATTAATATCGCGTTCTTGTCTTGAATAGGGTCAACCGTTCTTAGCCAACCTCTCCCCCCCCTTATTTCTTTAATAAAGAAGGATTTCCAAGCTTTGTCACTTGACTGCATTCTGGGGAGCGTATGGTCGCCGATAAAACGAAAATGTCCCGATGTTTGAGCGAAAGATTAATGTGGCGACGGGCATAAAAGATGGACCATATTTCATATGAGGTCATAACTGACATTTGCGATCCGATACCCAGCTCGCTGGGGATTTTATTATACTGCAGTCATCGAGAGAGAGAGAGAGAGAGAGAGAGAGAGAGAGAGAGAGAGAGAGTGAGAAGGCTTTCTATTATGTTTACTGTATCAAATTGTTGTTTTTATTTTTATTTGAATGATACAATGATAAGACAGAGAGAGAGAGAGAGAGAGAGAGAGAGAGAGAGAGAGAGAGAGAGAGAGAGATATGCAAGGAGAAAGATATTCGTGCCAAAGAGAGAGAGAGAGAGAGAGAGAGAGAGAGAGAGAGAGAGAGAGAGAGAGAGAAAGCTTTGTATAATGTTTATGATATATATTACACATGTATATGTGTGTGTTTGTATGTATATGTATATATAATATATATATGTGTATAAAACATGTCAAACATGTGTTTATACTTACCAACAGTACGCCCGCTAACTTATACCCTATATCTTGATACTGCACATTAATTTAATCGCAAGCCTACAAAACTACTCTTGCTGATTCGAACAATGCTTCTTCAACTTTGCAAAGTCTTTCAATCGAAAGAAACGGAATCCCGAGTCAGAGAGAGAGAGAGAGAGAGAGAGAGAGAGAGAGAGAGAGAGAGAGAGAGAAACGAAATCCAATACGGGTTTCCCCTCGATGGAGTTACCGACGCTTTCCTTAACACCTTCGCGGGGATGAATATAGATTCCCCAGAAGTGGAAATCCATACCAAGGCTGTAAAGAGACGAGATGAATCTGTGGGGCGTTGCCTTTCCCTTCCGACGAGGTTCGGAAGGGAGATGGTTTTCCAGGCGACCTGAGGACGCCCTCTGCGTCACTGGAGGCTCTGGGTTCCTGTGGGCGTTGCCCTTGGGAAGCCTTTATCTTAGAAGAACAGAATAGAATGTAGAATTTAGGCGAAAGGCCAAGCGCTGGGACTCATGATGAGGTCATTCAGAAATGAAAGGGGAATTGAGGGTAAGGAGGGTTGACAGGTGTAACAGGAGGAAAACCTCAAAGCAGTTACACTATGAAACAATTAACAGGAGAGGGCTGAGCAATGGAAGATGAAAGAAAGAGAATATGGACGGAGGTACAGTCAAAGGGATGGATGGGGTTGCAGCTACGGGTTGCAGGAGGGACGCTGCAAAGGACCTCAGGTAATGCCTACAGTGCGCCGCGTGAGGTGCACTGACGGCACTACTCCCCTGCGGGGTGTCTTAATCTTCTTCCTATGCTGAGGACTTTTTTTTCTGAATAACTAGAGGTCCTCAATTACGTAGGACTGTTTTTTTTTTATACTTCCGGAAAAAACTAATCTGTTTCAGTGACGATTTCAATTTTTCAATATTATTTCGGTTTTGGGAATAACGGGAACTCAGAAGTTATGACCAAAGTCTAGGGCTAAAGTACGAAAAGATACTTTTTATTCGAATAGATTTCAGACGTTTCAGAGTAGAATATGCAGTTGGTTTTGGGTAATGGTGATGATTTCAAATCTGAATGACAATCTCCATCTTGAGCATTTGATTGTATATAGTATATATATATATATACATATAAGTATGTATGTATTATATACATATGTATATATATACACACATATATATATACATAAATATATATATAATTATATATATATATATATATATATATATATATATATATATATATATATATATATATATATATATATATATATATATATGTATGTATGTATGTATGTAAGGTATATATTATATACATATATATGTATATGTTATATGCATATATATATATATATATATATATATATATATATATATATATATATATATATATATTTATGTATATATATACATATATGGATATATAGTGCGTGCCTGCACTTATTATACATGTATTTTGATCCAGCACCAACGAACAGACATAGACAAAATGTTTTCATGTGTTTGTTTCCAAAACATAACTTGTGCACGCACCACCTCGAAATGCTAACATTCGCTCATTGCCCCTGGTTGTTTATACCTCTCGGACAAATAGGCTCGCAGAAATAATGGAAAAAGTATTCTATTACGTTTGTTTAGCAACGAACTCGATTCGCAATTCGGGAAAGCCATTTAGCAACAGGTAGGAAAACAGTGAGTGAGAGAGTGCTTTCGTAATTTACCTTCGCTAGGTGAAAGCAGTGACTGTAGTTTTCATTCTTTTAAAAGGCGGTGTACTCAATGGAAGTTTGTCAGAGTTCACGCCATCTTTGCACTCCAGCAATATGCGTTCTACACTCGTTAATGTGTGGTTAGGTAGACTTCATTTCTCTCCTTTTGTGCAAAGTATATTAAGCAAACGTGTCCTTCTCGTGGTCATTTGGGCAACGTGACCTCGTTCTGATGCTCTGCATGCTGGTTCGAATCCTGCTGATGACTCAGAATTACTTCATGTTCTTGCATTTGGGTTGGAGGTTTTGTAATGACAAAGGTATCCTAGAAGTGCGAAAAATTCGAGAAGTTAAGATGGCATTTTGGCTATTAAAATTACCAGCAATTCTCTATATATACTTTTACATTGTGTTTGGGTTTTTATAAAATTCTTGTTCTTTCTATAAATTCTACACAGGTGGTGGTGTTGTCGCTGCACCAGTTGATGGATTTTATTCTTTCGCCGTTGTTGTTTCGTCAAAATGGGTGGCACAACACTTTTTTCCGGATCGTTGAAGCAACTGAATGAAAGTGTGAAAAAAATGTCGTGACAAACATTCGAAGGAAATCATATCTACTTTTGTCTTTTGTATGTCTGTTTTCTCCCTCCGTATATATATGTATGTATATATATATATATATATATATATATATATATATATATATATATATATATATATATATATATATGTGCTTGTGTATGTGTTGTGTGTGTATGTGCATGTATGTGTGTATGAGTAAAATTCCATATGTACGAGTATATAACCCACGCACATACTAACCATTTGTAGGCGAAACATGGCAAATTACTTCCGTAGAGTTTTACACGTGAAACTTTATTTTCATGAAGAACAAAGGTGTGGTTTACAGTGTTCAGTTAAGATAAATAATAGCTATGCGTCGATCATCATAGTTATCAAAGTAACATAAATTCTTCTCTATCTTTTCGTACGCCAGAATTCTCATCGCTAATAATAGCTGGAAGTTAGGCTAGAATATGAGACCACGAATGCACATGTATTAGGAAACACACAAGTAACTATAAGAAAACAAGTAAAAAATGCGCCGAAGTTTCTTCGGCGCAATCGAGTTTTCTGTACAGCCACTACAGCGTATAATCAAGGCCACCGAAAATGGATCTGTCTTCCGGTAGTCTCGGCCCGTAGAAATTTAACCACGGCCAGGTGGTGGCAGGTCCTATACCGTTATCAGAAGCACGATTATGGCTAACTTTAACCTTAAATAAAATAAAAACTGCTGAGGCTAGAGGGCTGCAATTTCGTATGTTTGATGATCGGATAGTGGGTAATCAAAATACCAGTTTGTAGCCATCTAGCCTCAGTACTTTTTAGGATCTGAGGGCGGACAGAAAAGGTGGGGATGGACAGACAAAGCCATCTCAAGTTTTTTTTTTCTTTTACAGAAAACTAAAAATAAATTTTTTGCATAATTAAAATTGAAAATTGGGAGTTCTCTCTCTCTCTCTCTCTCTCTCTCTCTCTCTCTCTCTCTCTCTCTCTCTCTCTCTCTCTCTCCTCTCTCTCTCTCTGTCTCATGTCTGTCTGAATATTTCAAATAAGGACACAAGCAAGAATTTGAGATTGTACACATATTGGAAAGCCTTCTCTCTCTCTCTCTCTCTCTCTCTCTCTCTCTCTCTCTCTCTCTCTCTCTCTCTCTCTCTCTCAGTTTTGTCATTCTATCTTTCTTTGGTATCTTTCTCCTCACTCCCCCATCTCTCGAAATCCATCATGTTCAGTTTCTCCCATTTTTCTTGAAGGTATTTCACTCCTTATTTTCTTCTTTCTTCTTTCTCTTCTTCTCTCTCTCTCTTGTATCATCGCCTTCTCTATCATGTTCCGTTTCTCTCATTTTTCTTGAAAGTATTTCTCTCCTTATTTTCCTCTCTCTCTCTCTCTCTCTCTCCTCTCTCTCTCTCTCTCTTTTAAAGTTGCATTACGACGAGCGCGTCTCGCCAGAGTGTTCAGGAGAAAGACAAAAGAAGGGAAATTGGCGAATTAAAAGAAAACAGATAACGGAAAGAATTATCCTTTAATCTGTAATCTTCCCTACCTTTTTGATTCATTCAGTGGACATCGATCTATTATTGCATTTTTGTTCAGTGAAGCTTCGTCCAGCTTCGAAGATATGTTTTTACGTTTTTTTTTTTGCCTCTTTTATTGGTTTTTATTTTTTGCTTTTATTTGTTTTATTATTTTTTTTCAATGGATTTAGATTTTATTCAGACTACTCCCACCGGTAGATTTTCATTCTTCGTGGATTTTACTCTCGTTTTCTGATTGGTTTTTCCATTTTAAAGTGGTTTAGTTATTCAGTAAATTTTATAAATTATTATTATTATTATTATTATTATTATTATTATTATTATTATATTATTATTATTATTATTATTATTATTTAATCAACTATCAGCTTTCCTTTTCTCATTGTTCTTCCCATTTTAAACTATTTATTTGTTCAGTGATCTTTATAAATTATTATTATTATTATTGTGTGTGTATGTGTCATTATTATTATTATTATTGTATTATTATCATTATTATTATTATTATTATTATTAATCAAATATCCCAGCTTTCATATTCAATTGTTTTCGTATTTATTTATTTATTCATCAAGTTTTATTATTATTATTATTATTATTATTATTATTATTATTATTATTATTATTATTATTATTAGTAGTAGTAGTAGTAGTAGTAGTAATTTATCGTTTAAGCAAATATCAGATTTCATTTTATAATTTTGTTACTTTTAACTTATTTATTTATTGAACAATTTCAGTATTTTTTATTTATTTATTTTTTATTATTATTATTATTATTATTATTATTATTATTATTATTATTATTATTATTATTATTTTCCTTTAATTTATTTCTTAAATTATTATTATTATTATTATTATTATTATTATTATTATTATTATTATTATTATTATTATTATTATTATTATTATTATTCCCTTTTAATCAAATGTCAAATTAACCTTTCGCACGACAAGTCAGAGCCGCCACAGTGACCCAAGCACATGCCTGTACGATACTCGTATCTCCTCCTCGTACCTGCTCGTACCTGGTCGTACCTGCGAGGCGATTAATCATTACATACCCCCTCCCTCACCCACAGAGCTATACCCTCTAGTTCCAGCTAGATAACACAGCAAGCACAGCGGAGGTTTTTAAAGTTGCAGGCAAAGGAAAGGTCGTGAGAGTTCTTGCAAGTTCTTGCTACTGAGCTGAACGAACAGTGGTTGATGTTATTTGATTTAAATAATATCAGTTTATTTTGTCTAATGATACTGGAGTTTATCGTTTTGAGTTGATTTGTAAATGTGGGGGTTTATATCGGGGTATTTCTTATATTGTTTGTTTAGTGTTTAAAATGCTAAAATGCTGATTATGTGTTTTAAACTATATATATATATATATATATATATATATATATATATATATATATATATATATATATATATGTATATATATATATATGTGTGTGTGTGTGTGTGTGTGTATGTATGTATGTATGTATGTATGTATATATATATGTATGTACATACATACATACATACATACACACACACACACACACACACACATATATATATATATATATATATATATATATATATATATATATATATATATATATATATATATATATTTTCTTTGCATTTATCATCACCATTAATATAATAGGAAACAATTATTAGACCTTAATAACATTACCTCTACCATTTATCATTAATACCTCCTCTCTCTCTCTCTCTCTCTCTCTCTCTCTCTCTCTCTCTCTCTCTCTCTCTCTCTCTCTCTCTCTCTCTCTCTCTCTCTCTCTCTCTCAATGGTATCCACAAAACTGGAATTTAATTTGGCCAAGTCTCGAGGGACGACGAACGGATTAAGATTCTACGAGAGGCGAAATCCTCTTTGGGAAAAAATTTAAAAAATTAATTAGACTGAAAGAGTCTGAATAGTCAGCTCCATTAAAGTATTATTTAACAGTATATCTGTTTTTTATTTGTTTATTTATTCTTTTTAGCTGTCCTACAGTGTATGTTTTGTTAAGCTGTGTCTTGGTTAAAATATGTTAGTATTTTTTATTTCTTTATTTAATTTTGTAGCTGGAGTTTATTTTATATTCTGTTAAGCTCGAGTTGGGTAAAGTTCCGTGCTGAATAAGTCAATTGCCTGCTCAAACACATTTGGGTATTAAATGATTTATAAGTAGAATTTGCTCGTAAAGCAGAATTGTGAATGTGGTGAATGCATTACTAATATATATATATATATATATTATATATATATATATATATATATATATATATGTGCATCTATATTATATGTATACATGTATGTATATGTGTATATACAGTACATATATAATGTAAATAATATATATATATATATATATATATATATATATATATATGTATATTATATATATATATATATATATATATATATATATATATATATATATATATATATATATATATATATATATATGTATGTGTGTGTGTGTGTGTGTGTGTACACACACACACACACACACATATATATATATATATATATATATATATATATATATATATATATATATTATATATATATATTATATATATACATATATTTGTCAGTACATACAGTACACCACTTACACAAACACTTTATTTTCTGGAAAAGTCAAGAGCATCCTTGAATATTTGGTGTTTGAGTTAAACTCTCCATTTCACCGTCAGGAAACAGTGGGAGCGACGCCCCCCAGTACCCAGGGGCCCCCAGTCTGACCCGGCGGGGCCTCGGCATTCAAATATTAATCCCGAACAGTTCCGGAGGCCTTGTCAGTCTCCAGTTCGACGTTGTCTGTCAAGGCGTGAGTGTGAAAACGTTTGTTTCCGTTCCATCAGAGGGAATCAATTGACTATCAGTGCTTTTCGCTTCAATATTTCTCTTTTTTCTTTGTTTTTTTTTTTTAGTTTTCTGTAAAAGAAAACTATTGAGGTGGCTATTTGTCTGTTCGTCCGCACTTTGTTTTGTCCGCACTTTTTCTGTCCGCCCTCAGATCTTGAAAATTACGGAGGCTAGAGGGCTGCAAATTGGTATGTTGATCATCCACCCTCCAATCATCAAACATACCAAATTGCAGCCCTCTAGCCTCAGTAGTTTTTATTTTATTTCAGGTTAAAGTTAGCCATGATCGAGCGTCTGGCACCGCTATAGATGCCAACAGCACAGGCCACTACCGGGCAGTGACAAAGTTCCCTGGGCCGCGGCTGAGAGTTTAATGGGCCGTGGCTGAGAGTTTCATACAGCATTATACGCTGTACAGAAAACTATATTGCGCCGAAGAAACTTCGGCGCAATTTTTAGTTGTTTCATTTGACTTCTGTCTTGCGTCACTTCTCTCTCTCTCTCTCTCTCTCTCTCTCTCTCTCTCTCTCTCTCTCTCTCTCTCTCTCTCTCTCTCTCTCTCTCTCTCTCTTTATTTTTATTTATTTCTTTTTTTCTCTGCTGACTGACATGTTAAACGCTTTTCGTTTGTTTTCAACCAAGTTTTCTTCCTCAGGGCGGTAGTGCCGTCAATACACCTCATGCGGTGCACTGTAGGCATTACTTAAGCTTCCTTGCGGTGTCCCTTCGGCCTCTAGCTGCAACCCATTTCATCCTTTTGCTGTACCTCCGTTCATATTCTCTTTTTTTCATCTTAATTTCCTTAATCCTCTTGTAACAATTGTTTCCATAGTGTAATTGTGAGGTTTTCATCCTGTTACACCTTTCATGCAACCTCTTCACAACTCTCAACTTTCGGTGCTGAATGACCTCATCATCATCTAGGTCTCAGCGCTTGGGCCTTAGGCCTAAATTTTATGTATTTAATTCCATTTCACCAAAAGAAGATTACGCAGACTGCAGTTTCCCTCAAGAGAAGTTAAAGTCCTTTAAACAAACAAAGGAATTTGTGCGATTTTAAAACAATGGGATTCTCACACAAAGTTGAAGGTTACCAAGAGATTACTTTCTCTTAGTAAAGGTGTGAGACCATTAGACAAACAAAGGAATCTGTGGTATTTAAAAACAATGGGATTCTTACACAGATTTGAAGGTTTCCAAGAGAAGATTACTTTCTCTTAAGAAAAGTTAAAGTCCATTAAATAAACAAAGCAATTTGTCCGATTTAAAAACAATGGGATTCTCACACAAAGTTGAAGATTACCAAGAGAGGATTACTTTCTCTTAGGAAAGGTTTGAGACCATTAAACAAACAAAGCAATCCACGTAGCATTAAAGAAAAAAACAACAACAAAAATGGTCTTTGTAAAATTAATAAAGACAAAATGAAAATAAGAGAATTTATTTTTTTAAAGATAAATATTCTTTACTCCTTCCTTCAGTCCCAAGATGCCTTGTTAGCTGGCAATTTATGCATTTCTCCCTGATCGTTGGGGAGGAGGGAAGGGGGTGGAGGGGTGAGGAGGAGGGGAGAGGCGGGGGGAAGAGGAGGGGTGGGAGGAGAGGGGATGGGAACGGGAGGAGAGGGAAGGGGGAGGGGAGGGGAGTGTAGGGTGCAGAGGAAGGGAAGTGGGAGGAAAGGGAAGGAGGAGGGGAGTGTAGGGGTAGGGGTAGTGGGAGGGGAAGTGGGAGGAAAAAGGGAAGGGGTAGAGGAAGGGGAAAGGAAGGGTAGTGGGGTGGAGGTGGTAAGAAAAAGAGGTACGGACAGGGGAAGGGGAAAGGAAGGAGGGGAAGTGGAAGGGGAAGAAGAGGAATGGAAAGGATATGGGAAGAAGGGGAGGGGGAAGGTAGGGGGAGGGGAGGAAGGAAGAGAAGGGAGAGGTCCGTTCTTAAGTCGAATCAGGAGGGCGAAGTCATGGCCTGTTTTCATCAAAGAAATTGTAGGGAAGGGGAGGGAAATAGGGCACGGAAGAGGAGAAGAGGAAGGAAGGATTAAGAAAGGAGGGAGGAGAGAGGAAGGGGAAGGGAGAGAAAGGGAAGGGGAGTTGAAGGAAGGAGAAAGGAGAAAGGGAAGGAGAAAGGAAGGGGAAGGAGAAAGGAGAAAGGAAGGGGAAGGAGAAAGGAAGGAGAAAGGAAGGGGAAGGAGAAAGGAAGGGAAGGAGAAAGGAGGAGAAAGGGAAGGAGAAAGGAAGGGGAAGGAGAAAGGAAGGGGAAAGGGAGGGGAAGGAGAGAAAGGAAGGAAGCTGAGAGGAGGAGAAAGGAGGGGGAAGGAGAAGGGAAATGAAAGGAAAGGAGAAAGGGGGAAAGGAGAAAGGAAGGAGAAAGGAAGGGGAAGGGAGGAGAAGGAAAGGGGGAAGAAGGAAAACAGTGCTGAGGGAAGAGGAAGGAGAAAGGAAAAGGGGAGAAAGAGGAGAAAGGGAGAAGGAGAAATGAAAGGAAGGGGGAAGAAGGGAAGGAGAAAGGAAGGAGGAGAAGGGAGGAAGAGAAAGGAAGGAAAGGAAGAGAAATGGAGGGGGTTGAGGGTGAGCCGACTCAGAAAGCAACACCGATACTGGATGTCACAATTAGCATCTGATAAGGCGAGTGTGATCGACGGCTGTGTGCTCTTAATTGGATGCCTCCAGTACTGGGCCAAATAGGCAGCTGCGGCAGCTGCGGCAGCTGCTGTTGGCTAAATAGGCAGATGTTTGCTCCAAGTCCTTGCTATAAGTGCTTGCTCCAAGTGCTTGCTACACTGAATTTCCGAAACTGTTCGACGTTAGTTTGAATATTGTGTGCATACATGTAGCCTATTATGTACATATGTTTTAATGTTTTATATGTATGTATGTACGTGTGTATGTATGTATACATATATATATATATATATATATATATATATATATATATATATATATATATATATATATATCATTCTTTAACTCTGCGCAAAAAAGTGCTTCCACTGTATTTACGAAATTCGTAACTCTCTCTCTCTCTCTCTCTCTCTCTCTCTCTCTCTCTCTCTCTCTCTCTCTCTCTCGTTTCTATTCCTCATTTTCTCATTCTCTTACTCATGTGAAAAAAAGTGTTTCTATTATATTTTAAAAAGACCCTCCTCTCTCTCTCTCTCTCTCTCTCTCTCTCTCTCTCTCTCTCTCTCTCTCTCTCTCTCTCTAAACACAAATAAAAGGCATCGCAAATTCGCGATAAAAATGTGCCAATATCAGTTTTGGAAATGGCGACATTCGTTCGGCTTCGTCAAGATGACCGGGTGGGGCTTCATGGAAATTTTATGCACAGAAGAAGAAGCTGTAGAAGTGAGAGAGAGAAGAGAGAGAGAGAGAGAAAGAGAAGAGAGAGAAAGAAAGAGAGAGAGGGTGGAAAGAAGGAAGAGAGATCCATAGAGATAAAGTTTAGGATTATATAGATTATATACTATATATATATACATATATATAGGCACACATATATATATATATATATACATATATATATATATATGTATATATATATGTATATATATATATGCACATATATATACATATATATATATATATATATATATATTTATATATATATATATATATATATATATATATATATATGCATTGTATGTATTGTGTGGTTATCTATGCTAATTACTACTTGTGCACGGGAGATGATAAATTTTTATATATACATGCATACATTCTCCACGTATTCGCATCTCTCAAATAGTGACAGAGAACAGAAAACAAAAACGAATACCCCAGCTGCAGTAAGTTTCTTCTTTGGGATTCACCATTCACTATTTGCTGTTATTCACTATTTGAATAACAGCAAACTCTGGTGGCTGTTTTGTACAGCTCTGATACCTGAATGGTCTGATGTTGTGTACGAGGCTTTCATTACCTGTAATATCCGTTCTTGCCCTGTTATCTGCTAATTTCTTGCCTTCTCTCTCTCTCTCTCTCTCTCTCTCTCCTCTCTTCTCTCTCTCTCCTCTCTCTCCGTATATATCCATTCTTTCTGCGTTATCAACTAATTTCTTTCGTTTTCTCGTTGTCATCAGTTCCATTCTCTCTCTATCTCTCTCTCTCCTTCCCCATCTCAATATCCGTTTTGTCTGCGTTATCAACTAATTTCTCTCCTCTCTCTCTCTCTCTCTCTCTCTCTCTCTCTCTCTCTCTCTCTCTCTCTCTGTTCCCTCCCGCGTGTTATCGCAATTTTATCTTATCTACCCCGTCCCCCGATAGCCGGTTGTTTGTGTTGGTTCATTTAAAAAGGAAATGGCTTTGCAGACAGAATTCAGGAGGCTCGTTCCATTTGGAATATTTTCCTGTCACCTTTGTGTGTGTGCGTGTGTGTGTTTTTTTAACACAACAAGGAAAGAAGTTCAGTATTAGGCGAGGCCATTCTATCATTGATAAAAATATGCCTTTTCAATCTTTTTTGGAGCCCAAAAAAACCATTTCGCTTTTGGAAAAAATTTTTTCTTTGAAAGACATCCCCTTCATGAGAAGGTTTTTTTGATATTTTTATTTACATTTTTGTGTTTTTTTTAAGTTGTTGGATAAAACAGAACAATTAAAGAATTTCACTATTAGGCGAGGCCATTCTATCAATGATAAAAATATACTTTTTGAATATTTTTTTGGAGCCCAAAGAAACCATTTCGCTTTTGGAAAAGTTTTTTTTTTTTAAAGACATCCCCTTCATGGGAAGGTTTTTAAAAGTTTTATTTACCCTTTTCTGTTTTTTTTTAAGAATTTAATTATTAGGCGAGGCCATTCTGTCATTGATAAAAATCTAATTTTTCAGGTTTTTTGGGACCCAAAGAAATAATTTTGCTTTTGGAAAAATCTGTTTTTTTTTCTGAGGGACAAATCCATCCTGAGACCATTCTGTCATTGAAAAAATTATATATTTGAAATTTTTTTCGGCCTCAAGAAGCCATTTAGTACCTTATGGATTGAATTGAATTGAATATAGAATTTAGACCAAAGGCCAAACACTGAGACCTATGAGGTCATTCAGCGCTGAAACGGAAATTGACAGTAAAAGGTTTGAAAGGTGTAACAGGAGGAAAACCTCAAAGCAGTTGCACTATGAATCAATTGTTAGGATTCTCCAAGTGGAGAGTAAGATGGAAGAAAGAGAATATAAAAGGAGGTACAGTAAAGGAACGTAGGGGTTTTGCAGCTAGCTGAAGGCACGCTGCAAAGAACAGCAAATAATGCCTGCAGTGCACCACATGAGGTGCACTGAAAGCATTGCCCCCCTACGAGGATTTACCTGTGTTTTCTCCTGAAAGTCAATCCCATCTCGAGAAGTTTTTTATTAAGTTTTTATTTACCTTTTTTTTTTTTTTCAAAGCTGTTGGATAAAACAGCCCAAGGAAAAAACCTCTTCACTATCAAGCGCGGCCATTCTATCACTGATAAAAATACACATTTTCGATTTTTTTGCGTCTAAAGAAACCATTTCGCTAGTGGAAGAGTCTGTGTGTTTTTCCTTACTAAAAAACAACTCCTAAAAATATACATCTTTATTTTTTCCCCCAAAGGGACCATTTCCCTTATAGAAAAAAATCTGTTTTTTTATGGAAAGACAACCCCCCATCCTGAGAAGGTTTTTCTTTAATATTTTATTCTAGTGTTAATGAAACTACTCTGTAAAATTGTATTTCCCCAGAAGGCTCTTCTCCTTATGCTAAAAACTCCCTTTCATCTCTTTGGCGTTCGTGGGAATCGCGTATATTTTAAAATAACTTTTCTTTAAGCTCGATACCTTGGGTGACGTCACGAGCCTAATGCGGAAAACTTTTGTTAGTCAGATGTTATCTATTCTTTGATTAAGAATATATAATATATATCTTTCCATCTTGACCGGTTTTTGCATTTGGTTCTCGAAAACTTCTTAGAAAAGTAAAAAAAAAACCTGTTTTTAAGCCAGGGTAATTCACACACACACACACACACACACATCACACACACACACACACATGTATAGTGTATATATATATATATATATATATATATATATGTATATACCCATATTATGTTTATATATACATATATACAGTACACAACACACACATATATATACATGTATAAATATATGTGTGTACATATATATGTATAATATATACACCTGTATATATTATTATAAATAAATATGGAATCATTTTAAAACAAATACCTCGTTAGATAACAGTCATATTAGTTACCATTTGGTGTATATTCCATTAGATAACAGTAAAATGGTTACCACATTTTTAAGAATATCTCATTTATATAACAGTAAATGGGTTACCATTTTTGAATAATATCTCATTATATAACAGTAAAATGTGGTTTCATTTTGTAATAATATCTCATTAGATAAAGTAAAAATGGGTTGCCATTTTTAAGAATAATATCTCATTATATACCAGTAAAATTCAGTTTTTTTTTTAAGAATAACATCTCTATTTATATAACATAAAACAGTTACACATTTTTAAAGAATAATATCTCATTATATAACAGTAAAAAATGGGGTAACCATTTTAAGAATAATATCTCATTTATATAACAGTAAAATGGGTTATATTTTTTAATATATCTCATTATATAACAGTAAAACACATTTTACCATTTTAACAATAATATCATTAGATGTATAAAATGGTTACCATTTTTAAGAATAATATCTCATTATATAATGTATAAATGGTTACCATTTTTAAGAATAATATCTCATTGTATAACAGTAAAAAATGAGTTTACATTTTTACAATAATATCTCGTTAGATAACAGTCAACATTGGTTACCATTTGAACAATAATATTCCATTAGATAACAGTAAAAATGGGTTACCATTTTTAGAATAATATCTCATTATATAACAGTAAAAATGGGTTACCATTTTAACAATAATATCTCATTAGATAACAGTAAAAATGGGTTACCATT
>NC_089763.1:23745994-23750994 GCF_040412425.1 Macrobrachium rosenbergii | reverse complement strand
TATATATATATATATATATATATATATACAATATATATATATATACATACACACATACATACATACATACATACACACACACACACACACAGGTATTCTCAAGGTGCTGTGACATTTTGGGTGAAAAGTAAATAGCAACACGTTAAAGTGAAGTAGAATTGAGTAACTCAACCAAACTGAGATAATATAAGTCGGTAAAAGCATCTGATTCAGTAACCAGTGATCTGTGTTTTGAAAAATATTTGAATTGATTGTTCGGTTAATTTTCCCCCGGGTAAACTGGCATCGCACATCAAGAAACATTGCAAACAAGTGGCGTCACACGTCAAGAATCACTTGACTACGTAAACGACAGGACTTCGCTGTAGAATACGCGTAATCCGTTCTGCGAATTCGTTAAGGGAATTCGTTATGCGAATCCGTACATTTCCCCTAATTAAGACGGAAGTAACTGGAACACGTCCTCGCATATACTGGCAGATGAAAGAGACGCAGATGAAAGCAGGCAATAAGGGGGAATAGAAACTGGCAGTAGGAATTTAGCCAACAACAAACAGCACGCTGGGAAATGCAATCTCCGCGAGGAGGAGAGAGAGGTATTTCTAATCTTACATACACACACGCGGGGGCTCTCTCTCTCTCTCTCTCTCTCTCTCTCTCTCTCTCTCTCTCTCTCAGTCCGTGTCCTTCGACTCTGAATTAAGAGATATCTCGCATCGCGAATAGAGAGAGCAATCTCATCTCCATAATAGAATCCCCCTCTCTCTCTCTCTCTCTCTCTCTCTCTCTCTCTCTCTCTCTCTCTCTCTCCTCCGCTTCCTCCTTAATCTCCTTCTCTTTTCAGTGCCTTAGAACTCTTAGTCTTTTATGCTTCTCTGATTCCTCTCGCGGTTTTTATTCGGGTTTTTTCTTTCCTGGTTTTCGTCTCATCATCGTCGTTATCATCTTCTTCTTCTTCTTCTTCTTCGTAGAGATTTCGTTTTTTATTCCTCGTCAGTCTCCCCTCCTTTCTCTCTCCTTCCTTTTATTCTTTCTGGCTCTCACGTGAAGAGCAGAACGTCGCAACTTGAATCTTTATTATCAAGTTCGTCTGTTCAGTCGAGGCCTGTCCTCCTAACTTTGGAGAATTTGCCTCTGGTAAACGAAGGAATTCACGGAAGTCAACTTTTTTCATTATGTGCAGATCAGTTCAGTTTTATATCAATTTTTTTCACAGTGCACTGGAAAGAGCAGTGGTATCGGTTATTGATTCATAAACTCCTTTGTCAAAGTCCAAATCAAACTGTTTAGAAGTCAGCGGTTTTGAAGATCCTTTGTCAAAGTTTAAATGTCGGTAGTCTGTGAAAGGCTTTGTTCAGAATACGAACAAAAAACTTGAAGATGGTCTCTGTTTTTAAAGCTACCTTTAAAGCTACTCTATCACAAGTATGGAATATAGTCCTGATGAAGATGGTCACTTCATCTCGAGTATGATGAAGGTGGTCTCTGGTTTTGAAAAATACTTTATCACAAGTATGGAGAATAGAACTTGGTATCGGAACTTGAATCAATATTTGACTAACAGGGAACTGGAAATCAGTCATTGGTGATGTATATAATTTCTGAGTCAAAGTAAAATAAGCAGTCAAAGATACTTCATGTTTTGTACTTTAGTTCTGTGGCAACAATCACTAGTTCGAAGACTTTTGACTGACCACCGCAGCCTATAAAATAAAAATGTATCGATGGTTTTGTTGAATTCTTATTATCATTATCATTCTGGAGATGAATATGGAACAGGCCCACAGGGACCACTGGCTTGAAATTCAAGTTTCCAAAGAAAATGGTGTTTATTTGGAAGAAATTAAAGAAGTTATAAAGGAATACAGAAAGAAGAGAGCAATTATTGAAAATAAAGATAATTTAACAAGTTAATATATAAATAGATAAAAATGTAAACGAGCAATTTAAAGTACAAAGAGAATTGTTTCAGGGTGGTAATGTATTGCGTCATCGCTTAAACTTTTGAGGTTCTAATCGCACATCATCCACAGGGAGACCGTTCCACAGCCCAAGGGTGGGAGGAATAAAAGACCTCTGGAATTGAGAAGCTCGACAGCTCGTTTGTTTTTATTATTAGTTATAAAAAGTACTTATTAACTTTCAAGAAAAGCTCATTGGACGGGTTTATCGTTCTTACTCTGCTGGGCGCGTTCGATTCTCCCGACCGGTAATGAAATTAAATTTATTTCTGGTGATGAAAATTCATTTCTCGTTATAATGTGGTTCGGATTCACAAAGGCTGTAGGTCCCGTTGCTAGGTAAGAATGACTAGCCCTAAAGCGTTTTGCATGACTTTTCAAAGAGAGTTAAAATGCCAGCATGACTTTGCCAATAAATAAAGAATGACGATAAACAGTAATTTTATAAATCCATTATGAAAGCAGAGTAAAGATATAGTCAAGTTTAGTTATTGCCCTTGGAGCCGGAGCCAAGTTAGCATACCAAAATATGCATAAAAGCAGTTATTGCTCCCTGGACTTCAGTTGGAATGAACAAAACAATTTACAAGCGGACTCCGGGCCAGGAGAAAACGAGAAGGAACATTTATACGCTCCCTGAATGCGTTCATATCTATAAAAATAAAGTCTTTCTGGTCATGGAGGCCTGTAATCATAAGCAGAACATTACATAACCCTGGACGTGCCTGCAATCTGCGCAGAATCTCAATGACGAGGGCCTGGCGGCTTCCTCGTGTGAGGGAACGAAGTTGGAAAGTACATACCTTCGACTTGGGATCAGATTATGTAACAGAAATTACTGCATTTCTTTCTGAGCGTTCAAGAGATGTTCGTAGTGATTTTAGAAAAGGATTATGTGGAAGGATAAAATTATTGAAATGGTTTAGTATTGGAGAAGAGGGAGAGAAATGAGAAGTCCAGATGTGGTAGTTTTAGTTTCTGTTAAAGAAAACTATTGAGACGGCTATTTGTCTGTCCATCCGCAATGACTTTTTCTGTTTTTCTGTCCGCCATCAGATCTTAAAAACTACTGAGGCTAAAGGGCTGCAAATTGGTATGTTGATCATCCACCCTCCCAATCATCAAAAACCAAATTGCAGCCCTCTAGCCTCAACAATTTTATTTTATATAAGGTTAAAGTTAGCCATGATCATGCGTCTTTACCGCTATGGGTTCCAACAACTGCAGGCCACCACCGGGCCCGTGGCTAAGGAGTTTCATACAGCATTATATGCTGTACCAGAAAACTCGATTGCGCATTTTCACTTTTGTTTGTTTACTTGGATCAGATCAGATTACGAAGCAGAAATTGCTACATTTCTTTCTGAGCATTCCAGAAATGTTCGTAGCGGTTTTTGAAAAGGATTATATGAAAGAATGAAGCTATTGAAGTGTTTTAGCACTGGAGAAGAGGTGAACAAAACGTTTAGAAGTCGAGATATGTTAAAATTTATTGACTTTTCTTTAGTAAATACAAATATGACTGACAAAAGTAATATGCAGTGTGGGAAGGAACATTGTACGATGGTTCAGAATTCTTACAGACGGACGAAAATCAACGACGGAAAAAGGAAAGAAAGAACGAGTTAGAACAAAAACAAAACCCAGTGAAACAAGATACGAAAACAAAAGACAAACACTTTAGGCGCAAGGAGGAAACAAACTCTGGTTCTCTTAAACTAATTTTTGGGCCATCTTTGTGCTGGTCACGCATCCAACATAGCTGGTAAGGTATGGCGGGCTCGCTGAATGCAACCCGTGTTACAAGAATTTTGCAACAGTGGAACTACGATAGCTTTGCAACTCCCGGCATGGTAGTTTTGCAAATGTTTGGTACGATAGTTTTGAAAACCTTTAGTAGTACGATAATTTTGCAAACCTTTGGTACGATAGTTTTGCAACTCCTGGTACGATACTTTTGCAAAGCTTTGGTACGATAGTTTTACAGATCCTGGTACGGAGGTTTTGCAAGTCTTGGTAAATTAGTTTTGCAACCCTTTTGGTTTAGTGGTTTTGCAGATCCTGGTACATTTGTTTTGCAAACCTTTGGTACAATAGTTTTGCAACTCCTGGTATGATAGTTTTGCAACTCCTGGTACGATAATTTTGCAAGCCTTTTGTGTGATAGATTTTCAAATCCTGGTATGATAGTTTTGCAAACCTTTGGTAAGACAATTTTGTAAACTTTTGATATGATAGTTTTGCAACTCCTTGTACAATAGTTTTGCAACTCCTGGTACGGTAGTTTTGTAAACCTTTGGTATGATAAGTTTTGCAACTTATGTTATTGTAGTTTTTTTCAACTAGTACGATATTTTGCAACTCCTGGTACCGTAGTTTTGCAAACCTTTGGCACGATAGTATTGCCACTCCTGATACGATACTTTTGCAAATCCTGGGACGGTAGTTTTGCAACTCCTGGTATGATAGTTTAGCAAACCTTTGGCACAATAGTTTTGCACTCCTGGTATGGTAGTTTTGCAAACCTTTCGTACGATAGTTTTGCAACACCTGGTACGATACTTTTGCAAACGTTTGTCGCAGTATTTTTGCAACCATTTCGTACGGTAGTTTTGCTACTCCTGGTACAGTAGTTTTGCAAACATTTGGTACGATAGTTTTGCAAACCTTTGCTACGATAGTTTTGCAAACCTTTGCTACGATAGTTTTGCAAACCTTTCATACGGTAGCTTTGCAACTACTAGTATAGTTTTGAAAACTTTTAGTACAAAAGTTTAGCAGCTCCTGGTGCGATAGTTTTGCAAACTCCTGGTACAGAAGTTTTGCAGACATTTGGTACGATAGTTTTGCAAACCTTTGCCACGATAGTTTTGCAAACCTTTGCTACGTTAGTTTTGCAAACCTTTCGTACGGTAGCTTTGCAACTACTAGTATAGATTTGAAAACTTTTAGTACGATAGTTTAGCAGCTCCTGGTACGATAGTTTTGCAAACTCCAGGTACAGAAGTTTTGCAACTCCTAGTACGGTAGTTTTGGAAC